>NC_092086.1:114679095-114851595 GCF_045679555.1 Salvelinus alpinus | reverse complement strand
AGCGGAGGTGGAGCGGAGGTGGAGTGAGGAGCGGAGGTGGAGCGGAGGTGGAGTGAGGAGCGGAGGTGGCGTGAGGAGCGGAGGTGGCGTGAGGAGCGGAGGTGGCGTGAGGAGCGGAGGTGGCGTGAGGAGCGGAGGTGGAGTGAGGAGCGGAGGTGGAGTGAGGAGCGGAGGTGGCGTGAGGAGCGGAGGTGGAGTGAGGAGCGGAGGTGGAGTGAGGAGCGGAGGTGGAGTGAGGAGGGGAGCAAGGAGCGGAGGTGGAGCGGAGGTGGAGTGAGGAGCGGAGGTGGAGTGAGGAGCGGAGGTGGAGTGAGGAGGGGAGCGAGGAGCGGAGGTGGAGTGAGGAGCGGAGGTGGAGTGAGGAGCGGAGGTGGCGTGAGGAGCGTTCATAAATCCGTCGGGTCCAGGGGATTTACCACACTGCATAGATTGAATTGCCAACACAATCTCTTCTACAGAGAACTGTTCTTCTAATTCAGCAACTATCTCAGGTTCAACTGTAGGAATATAAGTTCTCAAAGGTGTCGAGTAAGTTAGCATTACCAGCTGATTCCAAAGTGTATAAGTGTGAGTAAAAGTTATGAAAGTATGAATTGACCTCTAAATCATCCATACATTTGTTACCCAGCTCGTCAGATATCTCAGGTATGGTTTGATTTGCGGTTCTTATAACACAGCTGGTGTGCTAGCATTTCTCCTGATTTCTCTCCATGTTCATCATTATCGTATATGGAGATTTACTCGTTCCATGTTCAGCTCGTTGAGTTGAAAGAAGATCAAACTCTGTCTGATGTGTCAAACGTTGTTTTAGTAAATATGCGGATGAAGAGTCTAAATATGCCATAACCAAATCCAAGATTTTATTTGTATGTTCCCCTCGGCGTTGAACATTACACTTTCTTAATCTTGTTCTGTACAAAATCATTTGTCCCCTTATATAAGCTTTCATAGATTCCCCATACTGTTGGAGGTGTTTAAATTAAGAGAAATAGATCAATTTGAAATGATATAAAAGCAACAAAGGTTTCTCCTGATAGCAGTAGTGAGTTCAGCCACCCAGGGCGATAATTAGGCTGTGTATTTGCTATAAGTAGTTTCATAGAAGAAAATGATCCAAAATAACTATCGCTTGGTAATCACACTCCGTGATAAGTGGCAGAAATCTACTGTCTTATAAAAAGTAGTCTATAGGTGAGAAGGGTCTTATGAACTGACGAGAGAAAAATACTACTACATAGCTGTGGGATTGTGGAAACGCCACGCATCAGATATGCCATATGTCTTAAAGAAAAAGCTGAATTGTGGATCCTGTCTTTGATGAAGATGATACCATTAGCAGAGCTACGATCCAGATTAGGCGACAGTACACAATACATATTACCAACTAGAATTAGGCGATGTGTGTGTCCAAATTTGTTAATCAAGAAAATCAATTTGAGAAGAATTAACTGTTATACCAATTTGTTGCATAAGATAACAGGGTGTATTATACAGTCATTCTACTACAATAATGACATGGCCTGCTGAGTCAGCCTCTACAATAATGACATGGCCTGCTGAGTCAGCCTCTACAATAATGACATGGCCTGCTGAGTCAGCCTCTACAATAATGACATGGCCTGCTGAGTCAGCCTCTACAATAATGACATGGCCTGCTGAGTCAGCCTCTACAATAATGACATGGCCTGCTGAGTCAGCCTCTACAATAATGACATGGCCTGCTGAGTCAGCCTCTACAATAATGACATGGCCTGCTGAGTCAGCCTCTACAATAATGACATGGCCTGCTGAGTCAGCCTCTACAATAATGACATGGCCTGCTGAGTCAGCCTCTACAATAATGACATGGCCTGCTGAGTCAGCCTCTACAATAATGACATGGCCTGCTGAGTCAGCCTCTACAATAATGACATGGCCTGCTGAGTCAGCCTCTACAATAATGACATGGCCTGCTGAGTCAGCCTCTACAATAATGACATGGCCTGCTGAGTCAGCCTCTACAATAATGACATGGCCTGCTGAGTCAGCCTCTACAATAATGACATGGCCTGCTGAGTCAGCCTCTACAATAATGACGTGGCCTGCTGAGTCAGCCTCTACAATAATGACATGGCCTGCTGAGTCAGCCTCTACAATAATGACGTGGCCTGCTGAGTCAGCCTCTACAATAATGACATGGCCTGCTGAGTCAGCCTCTACAATAATGACATGGCCTGCTGAGTCAGCCTCTACAATAATGACATGGCCTGCTGAGTCAGCCTCTACAATAATGACATGGCCTGCTGAGTCAGCCTCTACAATAATGACATGGCCTGCTGAGTCAGCCTCTACAATAATGACATGGCCTGCTGAGTCAGCCTCTACAATAATGACATGGCCTGCTGAGTCAGCCTCTACAATAATGACATGGCCTGCTGAGTCAGCCTCTACAATAATGACATGGCCTGCTGAGTCAGCCTCTACAATAATGACATGGCCTGCTGAGTCAGCCTCTACAATAATGACATGGCCTGCTGAGTCAGCCTCTACATTTGACATTGAGAACGGTATGTTCTTACTTACTAAAATGGCCGCTCCTCTAGTTTCAGAATGAACATTGGAAGGATTGATCCACCCTCCTGTGGAGCGGTCTAAAATGGCCGCTCCTCTAGTTTCAGAATGAACATTGGAAGGATTGATCCACCCTCCTGTGGAGCGGTCTAAAATGGCCGCTCCTCTAGTTTCAGAATGAACATTGGAAGGCTTGATCCACCCTCCTGTGGAGCGGTCTAAAATGGCCGCTCCTCTAGTTTCAGAATGAACATTGGAAGGATTGATCCACCCTCCTGTGGAGCGGTCTAAAATGGCCGCTCCTCTAGTTTCAGAATGAACATTGGAAGGATTGATCCACCCTCCTGTGGAGCGGTCTAAAATGGCCGCTCCTCTAGTTTCAGAATGAACATTGGAAGGATTGATCCACCCTCCTGTGGAGCGGTCTAAAATGGCCGCTCCTCTAGTTTCAGAATGAACATTGGAAGGATTGATCCACCCTCCTGTGGAGCGGTCTAAAATGGCCGCTCCTCTAGTTTCAGAATGAACATTGGAAGGATTGATCCACCCTCCTGTGGAGTGGTCTAAAATGGCCGCTCCTCTAGTTTCAGAATGAACATTGGAAGGATTGATCCACCCTCCTGTGGAGCGGTCTAAAATGGCCGCTCCTCTAGTTTCAGAATGAACATTGGAAGGATTGATCCACCCTCCTGTGGAGCGGTCTAAAATGGCCGCTCCTCTAGTTTCAGAATGAACATTGGAAGGATTGATCCACCCTCCTGTGGAGCGGTCTAAAATGGCCGCTCCTCTAGTTTCAGAATGAACATTGGAAGGATTGATCCACCCTCCTGTGGAGCGGTCTAAAATGGCCGCTCCTCTAGTTTCAGAATGAACATTGGAAGGATTGATCCACCCTCCTGTGGAGCGGTCTAAAATGGCCGCTCCTCTAGTTTCAGAATGAACATTGGAAGGATTGATCCACCCTCCTGTGGAGCGGTCTAAAATGGCCGCTCCTCTAGTTTCAGAATGAACATTGGAAGGATTGATCCACCCTCCTGTGGAGCGGTCTAAAATGGCCGCTCCTCTAGTTTCAGAATGAACATTGGAAGGTTTGATCCACCCTCCTGTGGAGCGGTCTAAAATGGCCGCTCCTCTAGTTTCAGAATGAACATTGGAAGGATTGATCCACCCTCCTGTGGAGCGGTCTAAAATGGCCGCTCCTCTAGTTTCAGAATGAACATTGGAAGGGTTGATCCACCCTCCTGTGGAGCGGTCTAAAATGGCCGCTCCTCTAGTTTCAGAATGAACATTGGAAGGATTGATCCACCCTCCTGTGGAGCGGTCTAAAATGGCCGCTCCTCTAGTTTCAGAATGAACATTGGAAGGGTTGATCCACCCTCCTGTGGAGCGGTCTAAAATGGCCGCTCCTCTAGTTTCAGAATGAACATTGGAAGGGTTGATCCACCCTCCTGTGGAGCGGTCTAAAATGGCCGCTCCTCTAGTTTCAGAATGAACATTGGAAGGATTGATCCACCCTCCTGTGGAGCGGTCTAAAATGGCCGCTCCTCTAGTTTCAGAATGAACATTGGAAGGATTGATCCACCCTCCTGTGGAGCGGTCTAAAATGGCCGCTCCTCTAGTTTCAGAATGAACATTGGAAGGATTGATCCACCCTCCTGTGGAGCGGTCTAAAATGGCCGCTCCTCTAGTTTCAGAATGAAAATTGGAAGGATTGATCCACCCTCCTGTGGAGCGGTCTAAAATGGCCGCTCCTCTAGTTTCAGAATGAACATTGGAAGGATTGATCCACCCTCCTGTGGAGCGGTCTAAAATGGCCGCTCCTCTAGTTTCAGAATGAACATTGGAAGGATTGATCCACCCTCCTGTGGAGCGGTCTAAAATGGCCGCTCCTCTAGTTTCAGAATGAACATTGGAAGGATTGATCCACCCTCCTGTGGAGTGGTCTAAAATGGCCGCTCCTCTAGTTTCAGAATGAACATTGGAAGGCTTGATCCACCCTCCTGTGGAGCGGTCTAAAATGGCCGCTCCTCTAGTTTCAGAATGAACATTGGAAGGATTGATCCACCCTCCTGTGGAGCGGTCTAAAATGGCCGCTCCTCTAGTTTCAGAATGAACATTGGAAGGGTTGATCCACCCTCCTGTGGAGTGGTCTAAAATGGCCGCTCCTCTAGTTTCAGAATGAACATTGGAAGGATTGATCCACCCTCCTGTGGAGCGGTCTAAAATGGCCGCTCCTCTAGTTTCAGAATGAACATTGGAAGGATTGATCCACCCTCCTGTGGAGCGGTCTAAAATGGCCGCTCCTCTAGTTTCAGAATGAACATTGGAAGGATTGATCCACCCTCCTGTGGAGCGGTCTAAAATGGCCGCTCCTCTAGTTTCAGAATGAAAATTGGAAGGATTGATCCACCCTCCTGTGGAGCGGTCTAAAATGGCCGCTCCTCTAGTTTCAGAATGAACATTGGAAGGATTGATCCACCCTCCTGTGGAGCGGTCTAAAATGGCCGCTCCTCTAGTTTCAGAATGAACATTGGAAGGATTGATCCACCCTCCTGTGGAGTGGTCTAAAATGGCCGCTCCTCTAGTTTCAGAATGAACATTGGAAGGCTTGATCCACCCTCCTGTGGAGCGGTCTAAAATGGCCGCTCCTCTAGTTTCAGAATGAACATTGGAAGGATTGATCCACCCTCCTGTGGAGCGGTCTAAAATGGCCGCTCCTCTAGTTTCAGAATGAACATTGGAAGGATTGATCCACCCTCCTGTGGAGCGGTCTAAAATGGCCGCTCCTCTAGTTTCAGAATGAACATTGGAAGGATTGATCCACCTTCCTGTGGAGCGGTCTAAAATGGCCGCTCCTCTAGTTTCAGAATGAACATTGGAAGGATTGATCCACCCTCCTGTGGAGTGGTCTAAAATGGCCGCTCCTCTAGTTTCAGAATGAACATTGGAAGGATTGATCCACCCTCCTGTGGAGCGGTCTAAAATGGCCGCTCCTCTAGTTTCAGAATGAACATTGGAAGGATTGATCCACCCTCCTGTGGAGCGGTCTAAAATGGCCGCTCCTCTAGTTTCAGAATGAACATTGGAAGGATTGATCCACCCTCCTGTGGAGCGGTCTAAAATGGCCGCTCCTCTAGTTTCAGAATGAACATTGGAAGGATTGATCCACCCTCCTGTGGAGCGGTCTAAAATGGCCGCTCCTCTAGTTTCAGAATGAACATTGGAAGGATTGATCCACCCTCCTGTGGAGTGGTCTAAAATGGCCGCTCCTCTAGTTTCAGAATGAACATTGGAAGGATTGATCCACCCTCCTGTGGAGCGGTCTAAAATGGCCGCTCCTCTAGTTTCAGAATGAACATTGGAAGGATTGATCCACCCTCCTGTGGAGTGGTCTAAAATGGCTGCTCCTCTAGTTTCAGAATGAACATTGGAAGGATTGATCCACCCTCCTGTGGAGCGGTCTAAAATGGCCGCTCCTCTAGTTTCAGAATGAACATTGGAAGGATTGATCCACCCTCCTGTGGAGCGGTCTAAAATGGCCGCTCCTCTAGTTTCAGAATGAACATTGGAAGGATTGATCCACCCTCCTGTGGAGCGGTCTAAAATGGCCGCTCCTCTAGTTTCAGAATGAACATTGGAAGGATTGATCCACCCTCCTGTGGAGCGGTCTAAAATGGCCGCTCCTCTAGTTTCAGAATGAACATTGGAAGGATTGATCCACCCTCCTGTGGAGCGGTCTAAAATGGCCGCTCCTCTAGTTTCAGAATGAACATTGGAAGGATTGATCCACCCTCCTGTGGAGCGGTCTAAAATGGCCGCTCCTCTAGTTTCAGAATGAACATTGGAAGGATATGATGGTCTAAAGTGCCGAGCTGTGTGTCCTGAAGAAAGGAGATGTCTACTTTAAGGTGATTTAAATGAGAAATAACCCTTTTACGGTTCACTGGGTGATTTAAAGATTTAACATTAAAGCTAGTAAAAGTGAACGGGCAACCAGCTGTCCCTCTCATGATATTAGGCCTAGCCATGTAAAGCAACCAGCTGTCCCTCATGATTTCAGGCCTAGCCATGTAAAGTCAACCAGCTGTCCCCCTCATGATATCAGGCCTAGCCATGTAAAGTCAACCAGCTGTCCCCCTCATGATATCAGGCCTAGCCATGTAAAGTCAACCAGCTGTCCCCCTCGTGATATTAGGCCTAGCCATGTAAAGTCAACCAGCTGTCCCTCTCATGATATCAGGCCTAGCCATGTAAAGTCAACCAGCTGTCCCCCTCATGATATTAGGCCTAGCCATGTAAAGCAACCAGCTGTCCCTCATATTAGGCCTAGCCATGTAAAGTCAGGTGGGAAAAGGATAGATGCCAGATTACAATAACAACTAATCCATTAAACATATTTCAAATTAGAAAATTTAAAAAAAACTAAAGTTGAAGAAGAATTTAAAAAAAAACGTAAACAAACAATATTCTGAAGTCTGGAAAAGTAGAACCACCCCTGATGACAAGGTAACCGCTAATCCCCACACACAATGTGTTTGTGGTGGGTAACACTAAACCTAGAGAGCCCTGATGAAATAGTGAAGGATTTAAACTAAGTTGAACATAATAAATAAATAAGAAATACTTATTTATAACCCAAAACTAGGCGGTTTTAAAAGAAAGTATAAAACATTTGATAAATAACATTTTACAGCCAAGTCCTGAGCACTCTGGTTTTCATCAAGGATCTCTCTGTACTTGGCTCCGTTCATCTTTCCCTCCATCCTGACTAGTCTCCCATTCCCTGCCGCTGAAAAACATCCCCACAGCATTATGCTGCCAACACCATGCTTCACCGTAGGGATGGTGCCAGGTTTCCTCCAGACGTGACGCTTGGCATTCAGGCCAAAGAGTTCAATCTTGCGGTTTCATCAGACCAGAGAATCTTGTGTCCTTTAAGTTCCTTTTGACAAAACTCCAAGCTGGCTGTCATGTGCTTTTTAATGAGGAGTGGATTCCGTCTACCCACTCTACAGTGTTGCAGAGATGGTTGTCCTTCTGGAAGTTTCTCCCATCTCCACAGAGGAACTCCGGAGCTCTGTCGGAGTGACAATCGGGTTATCTAGGAAGAGTCTTGGTGGTTCCAAACTTCTTCCATTTAAGAATGATGGAGGCCACTGTGTTCTTGGGGACCTTCAATGCTGCAGAAATATTTTGTTACCCTTCCCCAGATCTGTGCCTCGACACAATCTTGTCTCGGAGCTCTACGGACAATTTCTTCGATCTCATGGCTTTGTTTTTGCTCTGACATGCACTGTCAACTGTGGGACCTTATATAGACAGGTGTGTGCCTTTCCAAAGGACAATTCATTTAATATACCACAGGTAGACTCCAATCAAGTTGTAGAAACATCTCAAGGATGATCAATGGAAACAGGATGCGCCTGAGCTCAATTTCGAGTCTCATAGCAAAGGGTCTGAATACTTATGTAAATAAGTCATTATGGGGTATTGTATGTAGATTGATGAGAAAAAACGAATATTTAATACATTTTAGAATAAGGCTGTAATGTAACAAAATGTGGGGGTCTGAATACTTTCTGAATGCACTGTGTTTCTTTGTAGGCTATATCCTTGAAATAACTGAAATAATATAGCCTACAGAATTAATTTTCCTTCTTAGGCTCCCTGTCTGGACCCTGACCTATTTAGAGTGTTAATGTGCTGTTTAATATGACATGTAGTCTATTTGAAATGATGAACGCTTCTTACATTCACCTTTTCATATTTATTCAAATACTTTTCACTCAAATCCAGATGTACAGGTAGGGTCAGTACAGGTAGAGTCAGTACAGGTAGAGTCAGTACAGGTAGAGTCAGTACAGGTAGAGTCAGTACAGGTAGAGTCAGTACAGGTAGAGTCAGTACAGGTAGGGTCAGTACAGGTAGAGTCAGTACAGGTAGGGCCAGTACAGGTAGAGTCAGTACAGGTAGCGTCAGTACAGGTAGAGTCAGTACAGGTAGCGTCAGTACAGGTAGCGTCAGTACAGGTAGAGTCAGTACAGGTAGAGTCAGTACAGGTAGAGTCAGTACAGGTAGGGTAAGTACAGGTAGAGTCAGTACAGGTAGAGTCAGTACAGGTAGAGTCAGTACAGGTAGAGTCAGTACAGGTAGAGTCAGTACAGGTAGAGTCAGTACAGGTAGGGTCAGTACAGGTAGGTAGTCAGTACAGGTAGGTAGTCAGTACAGGTAGAGTCAGTACAGGTAGAGTCAGTACAGGTAGAGTCAGTACAGGTAGAGTCAGTACAGGTAGGGTCAGTACAGGTAGAGTCAGTACAGGTAGAGTCAGTACAGGTAGAGTCAGTACAGGTAGAGTCAGTACAGGTAGGGTCAGTACAGGTAGAGTCAGTACAGGTAGAGTCAGTACAGGTAGGGTCAGTACAGGTAGAGTCAGTACAGGTAGAGTCAGTACAGGTAGAGTCAGTACAGGTAGGGTCAGTACAGGTAGAGTCAGTACAGGTAGAGTCAGTACAGGTAGAGTCAGTACAGGTAGGGTCAGTACAGGTAGAGTCAGTACAGGTAGAGTCAGTACAGGTAGAGTCAGTACAGGTAGAGTCAGTACAGGTAGGGTCAGTACAGGTAGAGTCAGTACAGGTAGAGTCAGTACAGGTAGAGTCAGTACAGGTAGGGAGTCAGTACAGGTAGAGTCAGTACAGGTAGAGTCAGTACAGGTAGAGTCAGTACAGGTAGAGTCAGTACAGGTAGGGTCAGTACAGGTAGGGTCAGTACAGGTAGAGTCAGTACAGGTAGGGTCAGTACAGGTAGGGTCAGTACAGGTAGGGTCAGTACAGGTAGGGTCAGTACAGGTAGAGTCAGTAGAGGTAGGGTCAGTACAGGTAGAGTCAGTAGAGGTAGGGTCAGTACAGGTAGAGTCAGTACAGGTAGAGTCAGTACAGGTAGAGTCAGTACAGGTAGGGTCAGTACAGGTAGGGTCAGTACAGGTAGGTAGTCAGTACAGGTAGAGTCAGTACAGGTAGGGTCAGTACAGGTAGAGTCAGTACAGGTAGGGTCAGTACAGGTAGAGTCAGTACAGGTAGGGTCAGTACAGGTAGAGTCAGTACAGGTAGAGTCAGTACAGGTAGAGTCAGTACAGGTAGGGTCAGTACAGGTAGAGTCAGTACAGGTAGAGTCAGTACAGGTAGAGTCAGTACAGGTAGAGTCAGTACAGGTAGGGTCAGTACAGGTAGAGTCAGTACAGGTAGAGTCAGTACAGGTAGAGTCAGTACAGGTAGGGAGTCAGTACAGGTAGAGTCAGTACAGGTAGAGTCAGTACAGGTAGAGTCAGTACAGGTAGAGTCAGTACAGGTAGAGTCAGTACAGGTAGGGTCAGTACAGGTAGAGTCAGTACAGGTAGAGTCAGTACAGGTAGGGTCAGTACAGGTAGGGTCAGTACAGGTAGGGTCAGTACAGGTAGGGTCAGTACAGGTAGAGTCAGTAGAGGTAGGGTCAGTACAGGTAGAGTCAGTAGAGGTAGGGTCAGTACAGGTAGAGTCAGTACAGGTAGAGTCAGTACAGGTAGGGTCAGTACAGGTAGGGTCAGTACAGGTAGGTAGTCAGTACAGGTAGAGTCAGTACAGGTAGGGTCAGTACAGGTAGAGTCAGTACAGGTAGGGTCAGTACAGGTAGAGTCAGTACAGGTAGGGTCAGTACAGGTAGGGTCAGTACAGGTAGGGTCAGTACAGGTAGGGTCAGTACAGGTAGGGTCAGTACAGGTAGAGTCAGTACAGATCTGTCTTCTCTCATTCCATGGAATGATCTGTCTTCTCTCATTCAATGGGATCACAGAGGCATGAGAAAAACTGATCCATTCCACTCTTCTTCTCCCTCTCCACTCCCTCTCTCCTGTCCTCTCCAGTCCTCTTCTCCCTCGCTCTTCCCTCTCCACTCCCTCTCTCCACTTCTCCACTCCCTCTCTCCACTTCTCCACTCCCTCTCTCCACTTCTCCACTCCCTCTCTCCACTCCTCCACTCCCTCTCTCCACTCCTCCACTCCCTCTCTCCACTCCTCCACTCCCTCTCTCCACTTCTCTTCTCCACTTCTCTTCTCCATCTCTCCTCTCCTCCCATAATAACCCAGAGAGAGCTGGTTATCGGAGCTCAGCTCAGTGTGACATCATGCCTTTGTATACACTGCCCTCTACAGGATTCACACTGCACTCATAAGAGCTCCCAGTAACATGAAGGGAGAGGAGGGCTCCGGTGAAAAGTAGTGCACTATGTAGGGAATAGAGTGCCATTTGGGATGCAGTAGGAAAGGTGTTATAAGCTACAAGGTGTTTCATGCATTATAGTTCCAACAGATATGACTAACTGACTGGCTGGTGACTGACTGACTGACTGACTGACTGACTGACTGGTGACTGACTGGTGACTGACTGACTGACTGACTGACTGGTGACTGACTGGTGACTGGCTGATTGATTGGCTGGCTGGTGACTGGCTGGCTGGTGACTGACTGGCTGACTGACTGGTGACTGGCTGACTGACTGTTACTCTCTGGTGACTGACTGTTACTGACTGGTGACTGGCTGACTGACTGTTACTGACTGGTGACTGACTGTTACTGACTGGTGACTGGCTGATTGATTGGCTGACTGGCGACTGACTGGCGACTGACTGGCTGGTGACTGACAGGCTGGCTAACTGACTGACTGGCTGGTGACTGCCAGGCTGGCTAACTGACTGACTGGCTGGTGACTGACTGACTGACTGGCTGATTGATTGGCTGACTGGTGACTGACTGGCTGGTGACTGACAGGCTGGCTAACTGACTGACTGGCTGGTGACTGACAGGCTGGCTAACTGACTGACTGACTGACTGACTGAATGACTGACTGACTAACTGGTGACTGGCTGGCTGGTGACTGGCTGGCTGGTGACTGACTGGCTGGTGAATGACTGGCTGACTAGCTGATGACTGACTGACTGGCTGGTGACTGACTGACTGACTGACTGGCTGGCTGGTGACTGACTGACTGGCTGGCTGGTGACTGACTCACTGGCTGGCTGGTGACTGACTGGTGACTGACTGAATGATTGACTGACTGACTGACTGGCTGACTGACTAACTGGTGACTGGCTGGCTGGTGACTGACTAACTGGTGACTGGCTGGCTGGTGACTGGCTGGCTGGTGACTGACTGACTGACTAGCTGGTGACTGACTCACTGGCTGGCTGGTGACTGACTCACTGGCTGGCTGGCTGGTGACTGACTGGCTGGCTGGTGACTGACTGACTGGCTGGCTGGTGACTGACTAACTGACTGGCTGGCTGGTGACTGACTGGCTGACTGGCTGGCTGACTGCCTGGCGACAAGAGACAGATCCCTACAGATGACGCCAGAAGAAATGGAGTCTGATAGTCTTAATCCACTCCTCTCTCTCTGAACCATGTCACCTAGTGTATAGCAGAGAATGTGTTTCAATGCCAAGAGAAGGCGACAATCATTTCTACTTCACAACTGAGACTCAAAGTAGATCTGCACTGAGAACAAATTGCAAGGTAAAGGTCACCCTCTCTGGTCAAAAGTAGTCCACACTACAAAGGGAAAAGGGTACCGATTTCGGACGCGGTCTATATGTTGTTTGTGATGAAGAGTTTGTTAAAACACTTGAGAGCCCTCAGCTCACCTTCACTATTATGAGTCCTGCAGGACTTCACAGACACGTTGTTCTAGAATCAATGGCTCTATGTTCTAGAATCAATGGCTCTATGTTCTAGAATCAATGGGTCTATGTTCTAGAATCAATGGGTCTATGTTCTAGAATCAATGGGTCTATGTTCTAGAATCAATGGTTCTATGTTCTAGAATCAATGGTCTATGTTCTAGAATCAATGGTCTATGTTCTAGAATCAATGGTCTATGTTCTAGAATCAATGGGTCTATGTTCTAGAATCAATGGGTCTATGTTCTAGAATCAATGGGTCTATGTTCTAGAATCAATGGGTCTATGTTCTAGAATCAATGGGTCTATGTTCTAGAATCAATGGGTCTATATTCTAGAATCAATGGGTCTATGTTCTAGAATCTTTGGGTCTATGTTCTAGAATCTTTGATTACCTATCAGCCTAGATCTTTCCCTAGCTACCAAATGTGTTCCCTCAATCTGGATTCAGGCCGGGTCATAGTGCCACCCCCACTGCATCCCTGGTGTTAAATAACATTGGTAAAGGGTATGTATAAAAATGAAAGACTGTGCTGCCCTCTTCATTGACCTATCGAAGGCTTTTGATACTGTTGACCACTCTTTACTAATTCAAAGATTGTCTGTAATTGGCCTGGATCAAGCATCATAAAATACCTGACAGACAGAACACTGATGGCGTTAAGTCAGGTTTCCGTGACATTAGGAAAAGGTGTCCCACAGGGGTCGATGTTTGGTCCTGTACTTTTTACTGTCTATATAAACAATATAGGTCTATCTGCGAAACAAAAAGTGTAACATACATGTGTTTGCAGATGACACTGTTGTGTATGCTGTTGCTCCCACGGTTGACCAGGCTGTGTCAGAGCTATAATCTGTCTGTATTGCCCTGCAGAAAGCCTTTGTTGAACTGAAATTGGTAGTTAATGCAGGTAAAAACCACCAGGTATATGTTCTTTTCAAAAACACTTGTATCTGATGATTTATGCATATGTACATTGGATGGCGTGAGATAGTTAAGAATACAAATGAATCCAACTTGATGTTCTGGTGCCTCTGGGGCAGTTCAACTTGATGTTCTGGTGCCTCTGGGGCAGTTCAACTTGATGTTCTGGTACCTCTGGGGCAGTTCAACTTGATGTTCTGGTGCAGTTCAACTTGATGTTCTGTTGCCTCTGGGGCAGTTCAACTGGATGTTCTGGTGCCTCTGGGCAGTTCAACTGGATGTTCTGGTGCCTCTGGGCAGTTCAACTTGATGTTCTGGTGCCTCTGGGGCAGTTCAACTTGATGTTCTGGTGCCTCTGGGCAGTTCAACTTGATGTTCTGGTGCCTCTGAGGCAGTTCAACGTGTTGATTAAGGACCTCTTTGCAGAGGAATTGATTGTTTTTCTTGAATGGCTTGTAAATCGTTTTATGATGCTGTATTTGTAAATTGGATAAATTGTGTATATGCAGCGCTCCCTTGTGAAAGAGGCCTTGGTCTCAATGGGACTCCATGTGGAAATAAACGTTCAATAAAAAATGTAATACTAACGATAACAACAATACGTTAGACAGAACCAAATCTACTAACAGACACATCACAGTTCCCTGTGTAGAGGATAGGATCAATGGAGAAGCATAGTTACACATACCACTACTGTTGAGGGCTGGGACAACTACACATAACACTTCTGTTGAGGGACGGGACAACTACACATAACACTGCTGTTGAGGGCTGGGACAACTACACATAACACTTCTGTTGAGGGACGGGACAACTACACATAACACTGCTGTTGAGGGCTGGGACAACTACACATAACACTTCTGTTGAGGGACGGGACAAGTAAACATAACACTACTGTTGAGGGCTGGGACAACTACACATAACACTACTGTTGAGGGACGGGACAACTACACATAACACTGCTGTTGAGGGCTGGTACAACTACACATAACACTACTGTTGAGGGACGGGACAACTACACATAACACTGCTGTTGAGGGCTGGTACAACTACACATAACACTACTGTTGAGGGACGGGACAACTACACATAACACTACTGTTGAGGGCTGGTACAACTACACATACCACTACTGTTGAGGGACGGGACAACTACACATAACACTACTGTTGAGGGCTGGGACAACTACACATAACACTACTGTTGAGGGACGGGACAACTACACATAACACTACTGTTGAGGGCTGGGACAACTACACATAACACTACTGTTGAGGGACGGGACAACTACACATAACACTACTGTTGAGGGACGGGACAACTACACATAACACTACTGTTGAGGGCTGGGACAACTACACATAACACTACTGTTGAGGGCTGGGACAACTACACATAACACTACTGTTGAGGGACGGGACAACTACACATAACACTACTGTTGAGGGCTGGGACAACTACACATAACACTACTGTTGAGGGCCGGGACAACTACACATAACACTTCTGTTGAGGGCCGGGACAACTACACATAACACTACTGTTGAGGGCTGGGACAACTACACATAACACTACTGTTGAGGGCTGGGACAACTACACATAACACTGCTGTTGAGGGCTGGGACAACTACACATAACACTGCTGTTGAGGGCTGGGACAACTACACATAACACTACTGTTGAGGGCTGGGAGAACTACACATAACACTACTGTTGAGGGCTGGTACAACTACACATAACACTACTGTTGAGGGCTGGTACAACTACACATAACACTGCTGTTGAGGGCTGGGACAACTACACATAACACACCTGTTGAGGGCTGGGACAACTACACATAACACTACTATTGAGGGCTGGGACAACTACACATAACACTGCTGTTGAGGGCTGGGACAACTACACATAACACACCTGTTGAGGGCTGGGACAACTACACATAACACTACTGTTGAGGGCTGGTACAACTACACATAACACTACTGTTGAGGGCTGGGACAACTACACATAACACTACTGTTGAGGGACGGGACAACTACACATAACACTACTGTTGAGGGCTGGGACAACTACACATAACACTACTGTTGAGGGCTGGGACAACTACACATAACACTTCTGTTGAGGGCTGGGACAACTACACATAACACTACTGTTGAGGGCTGGGACAACTACACATAACACTTCTGTTGAGGGCTGGGACAACTACACATAACACTACTGTTGAGGGCTGGTACAACTACACATAACACTACTGTTGAGGGCTGGGACAACTACACATAACACTTCTGTTGAGGGCTGGGACAATTACCGTATAACCATGTAACCGCCGGTTATGTATTTTGTGTGTTTGGAACCAACAGCTGAGTATGGTTGAGTGAGATAGAAACACAATGAATAGAACAGACTTGGAACCTCTAACCCTGGCAATATAACTGGTCACCTCATCCGCTCTCTACGGCTGCCTGGTATTGTGATGCAATAATTGCCATGGTAATGTAGAATATTCATTCAAATGATGTTTAATTGATGTGGCTCACGCATTCTATTCATTATTTTTCTACGACAGCACATTCAGTCAGGAGCGGAGGATAAAATGTACACGCATGGTGAATGTTACCGTATGGGCTGAAACACTAAGAACTTGCCCATTACATCAGCAGAGAAGCGTATCTCCTAGTCACACGTGTTCAGTTCTAGCTGTGAACAGCTCTCTGCAAATGCCAAAATTGTCATTTCAGTCGTGCTGCTGTGTTGCTGTGGCACTGTCTCCCTGACGCTTCCACACAAACAATAGGCCCGCTCTGGCAGGATTAGAGGTGGGAGGGAGAGGTGGGAGCTGTGTGTGTGTGTGTGTGTGTGTGTGTGTGTGTGTGTGTGTGTGTGTGTGTGTGTGTGTGTGTGTGTGTGTGTGTGTGTGTGTGTGTGTGTGTGTGTGTGTGTCACGTCACAGTGGGAGCTGTCTGAGGTGAGGAGAATCTACTGCAACTC
This sequence comes from Salvelinus alpinus, assembly GCF_045679555.1. Classification (NCBI taxonomy): domain Eukaryota; kingdom Metazoa; phylum Chordata; class Actinopteri; order Salmoniformes; family Salmonidae; genus Salvelinus; species Salvelinus alpinus. The sequence goes on along the minus strand of NC_092086.1, from coordinate 114,835,422 downwards.
AAACAAGTTTCAAGTTTATATATATATATATGTCACGTACACAGGTGAAGTGAAAAGCCTTTCCTACCAGCTCTAAACACAACAACCCAGCAATCCATACGTCACACCAGGAATACAAACAACAACAACACCAGCAAGTAAGTAAACATACTATATACAGCGTCAGTTCCATATTAACAATGTACAGGGATACTGGAGTGATGGAGGTAGATATGTATAGGGGTAAGGTGACTATATACAGGGTCAGTACCATATTAACAATGTACAGGGTTACTGGAGTGATGGAGGTAGATATGTATAGGGGGAAGGTGACTATATACAGGGTCAGTACCATATTAACAATGTACAGGGGTACTGGAGTGATGGAGGTAGATATGTATAGTGATGGAGGTAGATAAGTGTAGGGGTAATGGGACAGGGATACTGGAGTGATGGAGGTAGATATGTATAGGGGTAATGGGACAGGGATACTGGAGTGATGGAGGTAGATATGTATAGGGGTAAGGTGACTATATACAGGGTCAGTTCCATATTAACAATGTACAGGGATACTGGAGTGATGGAGGTAGATATGTATAGGGGTAATGGGACAGGGATACTGGAGTGATGGAGGTAGATATGTATAGGGGTAAGGTGACTATATACAGGGTCAGTTCCATATTAACAATGTACAGGGATACTGGAGTGATGGAGGTAGATATGTATAGGGGTAAGGTGACTATATACAGGGTCAGTACCATATTAACAATGTACAGGGATACTGGAGTGATGGAGGTAGATATGTATAGGGGTAAGGTGACTATATACAGGGTCAGTTCCATATTAACAATGTACAGGGATACTGGAGTGATGGAGGTAGATATGTATAGGGGTAAGGTGACTATATACAGGGTCAGTACCATATTAACAATGTACAGGGATACTGGAGTGATGGAGGTAGATATGTATAGGGGTAAGGTGACTATATACAGGGTCAGTTCCATATTAACAATGTACAGGGGTACTGGAGTGATGGAGGTAGATATGTATAGGGGTAAGGTGACTATATACAGGGTCAGTACCATATTAACAATGTACAGGGGTACTGGAGTGATGGAGGTAGATATGTATAGGGGTAAGGTGACTATATACAGGGTCAGTACCATATTAACAATGTACAGGGATACTGGAGTGATGGAGGTAGATATGTATAGGGGTAATGGGACTATATACAGGGTCAGTTCCATATTAACAATGTGCAGGGATACTGGAGTGATGGAGGTAGATATGTATAGGGGTAAGGTGACTATATACAGGGTCAGTTCCATATTAACAATGTACAGGGATACTGGAGTGATGGAGGTAGATATGTATAGGGGTAAGGTGACTATATACAGGGTCAGTACCATATTAACAATGTACAGGGATACTGGAGTGATGGAGGTAGATATGTATAGGGGTAATGGGACTATATACAGGGTCAGTACCATATTAACAATGTACAGGGATACTGGAGTGATGGAGGTAGATATGTATAGGGGTAATGGGACTATATACAGGGTCAGTTCCATATTAACAATGTGCAGGGGTACTGGAGTGATGGAGGTAGATATGTATAGGGGTAAGGTGACTATATACAGGGTCAGTACCATATTAACAATGTACAGGGGTACTGGAGTGATGGAGGTAGATATGTATAGGGGTAAGGTGACTATATACAGGGTCAGTACCATATTAACAATGTACAGGGATACTGGAGTGATGGAGGTAGATATGTATAGGGGTAATGGGACTATATACAGGGTCAGTTCCATATTAACAATGTGCAGGGATACTGGAGTGATGGAGGTAGATATGTATAGGGGTAATGGGACAGGGATACTGGAGTGATGGAGGTAGATATGTATAGGGGTAAGGTGACTATATACAGGGTCAGTTCCATATTAACAATGTGCAGGGATACTGGAGTGATGGAGGTAGATATGTATAGGGGTAAGGTGACTATATACAGGGTCAGTACCATATTAACAATGTACAGGGATACTGGAGTGATGGAGGTAGATATGTATAGGGGTAAGGTGACTATATACAGGGTCAGTTCCATATTAACAATGTACAGGGGTACTGGAGTGATGGAGGTAGATATGTATAGTGATGGAGGTAGATATGTATAGGGGTAATGGGACAGGGATACTGGAGTGATGGAGGTAGATATGTATAGGGGTAAGGTGACTATATACAGGGTCAGTACCGTATTAACAATGTACAGGGATACTGGAGTGATGGAGGTAGATATGTATAGGGGTAATGGGACAGGGATACTGGAGTGATGGAGGTAGATATGTATAGGGGTAATGGGACAGGGATACTGGAGTGATGGAGGTAGATATGTATAGGGGTAAGGTGACTATATACAGGGTCAGTACCATATTAACAATGTACAGGGATACTGGAGTGATGGAGGTAGATATGTATAGGGGGAACGTGACTATATACAGGGTCAGTTCCATATTAACAATGTACAGGGATACTGGAGTGATGGAGGTAGATATGTATAGGGGGAAGGTGACTATATACAGGGTCCTGTGTCAGTGTGTAGGGTCAATACCACAGCAGACCAATACCACAGCAGACCAATACCACAGCAGACCAATACCACAGCAGACCAATACCACAGCAGACCAATACCACAGCAGACCAATACCACAGCAGACCAATACCACAGCAGACCAATACCACAACAGATCAATACCACAGCAGACCAATACCACAGCAGACCAATACCACAACAGATCAATACCACAGCTTACAGCAGACCAATACCACAGCAGACCAATACTACAGCAGACCAATACTACAGCAGACCAATACCACAGCAGACCAATACCACAGCAGACCAATACTACAGCAGACCAATACCACAGCAGACCAATACCACAGCAGACCAATACCACAGCAGATCAATACCACAGCAGACCAATACCACAGCAGACCAATACCACAACAGATCAATACCACAGCTTACAGCAGACCAATACCACAGCAGATCAATACCACAGCAGACCAATACCACAGCAGACCAATACCACAGCAGATCAATACCACAGCAGACCAATACCACAGCAGACCAATACCACAGCAGACCAATACCACAACAGATCAATACCACAACAGATCAATACCACAGCAGACCAATACCACAGCAGACCAATACCACAGCAGATCAATACCACAGCTTACAGCAGATCAATACCACAGCAGACCAATACCACAGCAGATCAATACCACAGCAGACCAATACCACAGCAGATCAATACCACAGCAGACCAATACCACAGCAGACCAATACCACAACAGATCAATACCACAGCAGATCAATACCACAGCAGATCAATACCACAGCAGATCAATACCACAGCAGATCAAGAGGAGGCACTGTTATTATGCACATAAAGACATAACAAAACAAAAAAATATTCCACAGTTCAGTGATGACCCCGAAACACACCCACCTAACCAGGTTCTTACCGGATGTCCTGGTCGGTGACTATGAAGGCCTTACAGAGGGGCTGCGACGTGTTGAGCCAGATAGCTGGGTTCTTCTCTGCAGCCGAGGTCGTCTGGCCCGTGATGGGGGAGGAGCTCATGTGGAGGGCGCTGGCGATGGCCGTGAGGAGAGTCTCGTCTGACGTGTCTGGACCCACGCCTGATACAGGACAACACGACCGCAGGAACACGGTCACAAACAGAACAATAGGCAGAACACCCCAACCTCCACAGACAGACTCACATAACTCATTGTTAGCTTAAATGACTCATTATGGCATTGACTTTTAATTACATTTTCGCATGACTCTTCTATAGTTGCTGCATTGTCTAGGTGGTCAACCTGTCTAGGGGTCAACCTGTCGAGGGGTCAACCTGTCGAGAGGTCAACCTGTCGAGGGGTCAACCTGTCGAGGGGTCAACCTGTCGAGAGGTCAACCTGTCGAGAGGTCAACCTGTCGAGGGGTCAACCTGTCGAGGGGTCAACCTGTCGAGGGGTCAACCTGTCGAGAGGTCAACCTGTCTAGGGGTCAACCTGTCGAGGGGTCAACCTGTCGAGGGGTCAACCTGTCTAGGGGTCAACCTGTCGAGGGGTCAACCTGTCGAGGGGTCAACCTGTCGAGAGGTCAACCTGTCGAGAGGTCAACCTGTCGAGAGGTCAACCTGCAAATAAGCATTTCATTAGACTGTGTTCTCCATGTACATCAGGTCATTAGACTGTGTTCTTCATGTATATCAGGTCATTAGACTGTGTTCTTCATGTATATTATGTCATTAGACTGTGTTCTTCATGTAAATCAGGTCATTAGACTGTGTTCTTCATGTATATCATGTATATCAGGTCATTGGACTGTGTTCTTCATGTAAATCAGGTCATTAGACTGTGTTCTTCATGTATATCAGGTCATTAGACTGTGTTCTTCATGTATATTATGTCATTAGACTGTGTTCTCCATGTATATCAGGTCATTAGACTGTGTTCTCCATGTATATCAGGTCATTAGACTGTGTTCTCCATGTATATCATGTATATCAGGTTATTAGACTGTGTTCTCCATGTATATCAGGTCATTAGACTGTGTTCTCCATGTATATCTGGTCATTAGACTGTGTTCTTCATGTATATCAGGTCATTAGACTGTGTTCTTCATGTATAACAGGTCATTAGACTGTGTTTTTCATGTATATCATGTCATTAGACTGTGTTCTCCATGTATATCAGGTCATTAGACTGTGTTCTCCATGTATATCAGGTCATTAGACTGTGTTCTCCATGTATATCAGGTCATTAGACTGTGTTCTTCATGTATATCAGGTCATTAGACTGTGTTCTCCATGTATATCAGGTCATTAGACTGTGTTCTTCATGTATATCCTGTCATTATACTGTGTTCTTCATGTATATCAGGTCATTAGACTGTGTTCTCCATGTATATCAGGTCATTAGACTGTGTTCTTCATGTATATCAGGTCATTAGACTGTGTTCTTCATGTATATCAGGACATTAGACTGTGTTCTCCATGTATATCAGGACATTAGACTGTGTTCTTCATGTAAATCAGGTCATTAGACTGTGTTCTTCATGTATATCATGTATATCAGGTCATTGGACTGTGTTCTTCATGTAAATCAGGTCATTAGACTGTGTTCTTCATGTATATCAGGTCATTAGACTGTGTTCTTCATGTATATTATGTCATTAGACTGTGTTCTCCATGTATATCAGGTCATTAGACTGTGTTCTCCATGTATATCAGGTCATTAGACTGTGTTCTCCATGTATATCATGTATATCAGGTTATTAGACTGTGTTCTCCATGTATATCAGGTCATTAGACTGTGTTCTCCATGTATATCTGGTCATTAGACTGTGTTCTTCATGTATATCAGGTCATTAGACTGTGTTCTTCATGTATAACAGGTCATTAGACTGTGTTTTTCATGTATATCATGTCATTAGACTGTGTTCTCCATGTATATCAGGTCATTAGACTGTGTTCTCCATGTATATCAGGTCATTAGACTGTGTTCTCCATGTATATCAGGTCATTAGACTGTGTTCTTCATGTATATCAGGTCATTAGACTGTGTTCTCCATGTATATCAGGTCATTAGACTGTGTTCTTCATGTATATCCTGTCATTATACTGTGTTCTTCATGTATATCAGGTCATTAGACTGTGTTCTCCATGTATATCAGGTCATTAGACTGTGTTCTTCATGTATATCAGGTCATTAGACTGTGTTCTTCATGTATATCAGGACATTAGACTGTGTTCTCCATGTATATCAGGACATTAGACTGTGTTCTCCATGTATATCAGGTCATTAGACTGTGTTCTCCATGTATATCATGTATATCAGGTTATTAGACTGTGTTCTCCATGTATATCTGGTCATTAGACTGTGTTCTCCATGTATATCAGGTCATTAGACTGTGTTCTTCATGTATATCCTGTCATTATACTGTGTTCTTCATGTATATCAGGTCATTAGACTGTGTTCTCCATGTATATCAGGTCATTAGACTGTGTTCTTCATGTATATCAGGTCATTAGACTGTGTTCTTCATGTATATCAGGACATTAGACTGTGTTCTCCATGTATATCAGGTCATTAGACTGTGTTCTTCATGTATATCAGGTCATTAGACTGTGTTCTTCATGTATATCAGGACATTAGACTGTGTTCTCCATGTATATCAGGACATTAGACTGTGTTCTCCATGTATATCAGGTCATTAGACTGTGTTCTTCATGTATATCAGGTCATTAGACTGTGTTCTTCATGTATATCAGGTCATTAGACTGTGTTCTTCATGTATATCAGGTCATTAGACTGTGTTCTTCATGTATATCATGTATATCAGGTCATTGGACTGTGTTCTTCATGTATATCAGGTCATTAGACTGTGTTCTTCATGTATATCATGTATATCAGGTCATTGGACTGTGTTCTTCATGTATATCAGGTCATTAGACTGTGTTCTTCATGTATATCAGGTCATTAGACTGTGTTCTTCATGTATATCAGGTCATTAGACTGTGTTCTTCATGTATATCATGTATATCAGGTCATTAGACTGTGTTCTTCATGTATATCAGGTCATTAGACTGTGTTCTTCATGTATATCATGTATATCAGGTCATTGGACTGTGTTCTTCATGTATATCAGGTCATTAGACTGTGTTCTTCATGTATATCAGGTCATTAGACTGTGTTCTTCATGTATATCAGGTCATTAGACTGTGTTCTTCATGTATATCAGGTCATTAGACTGTGTTCTTCATGTATATCAGGTCATTAGACTGTGTTCTCCATGTATATCAGGTCATTAGACTGTTCTCCATGTATATCATGTATATCAGGTCATTAGACTGTGTTCTCCATGTATATCAGGTCATTAGACTGTGTTCTCCATGTATATCAGGTCATTAGACTGTGTTCTCCATGTATATCAGGTCATTAGACTGTGTTCTCCATGTATATCAGGTCATTAGACTGTTCTCCATGTATATCATGTATATCAGGTCATTAGACTGTGTTCTCCATGTATATCAGGTCATTAGACTGTGTTCTCCATGTATATCTGGTCATTAGACTGTGTTCTTCATGTATATTATGTCATTAGACTGTGTTCTCCATGTATATCAGGTCATTAGACTGTGTTCTCCATGTATATCAGGCCATTAGACTGTGTTCTCCATGTATATCAGGTCATTAGACTGTGTTCTTCATGTATATTATGTATATCATGTCATTGGACTGTGTTCTCCATGTATATCATGTATATCAGGTTATTAAACTGTGTTCTCCATGTATATCAGGTCATTAGACTGTGTTCTCCATGTATATCTGGTCATTAGACTGTGTTCTTCATGTATATCAGGTCATTAGACTGTGTTCTCCATGTATATCAGGTCATTAGACTGTGTTCTCCATGTATATCAGGTCATTAGACTGTGTTCTTCATGTATATCAGGTCATTAGACTGTGTTCTCCATGTATATCAGGTCATTAGACTGTGTTCTTCATGTAAATCAGGTCATTAGACTGTGTTCTCCATGTATATCAGGTCATTACACTGTGTTCTTCATGTAAATCAGGTCATTAGACTGTGTTCTTCATGTATATCATGTATATCAGGTCATTGGACTGTGTTCTTCATGTATATCAGGTCATTAGACTGTGTTCTTCATGTATATCAGGTCATTAGACGGTGTTCTCCATGTATATCAGGTCATTAGACTGTGTTCTTCATGTATATCAGGTCATTAGACTGTGTTCTCCATGTATATCAGGTCATTAGAATGTTCTCCATGTATATCATGTATATCAGGTCATTAGACTGTGTTCTCCATGTATATCAGGTCATTAGACTGTGTTCTCCATGTATATCAGGTCATTAGACTGTGTTCTCCATGTATATCATGTATATCAGGTTATTAGACTGTGTTCTCCATGTATATCAGGTCATTAGACTGTGTTCTTCATGTATATCAGGTCATTAGACTGTGTTCTCCATGTATATCAGGTCATTAGACTGTGTTCTCCATGTATATCAGGTCATTAAACTGTGTTCTTCATGTATATCAGGTCATTAGACGGTGTTCTCCATGTATATCAGGTCATTAGACTGTGTTCTCCATGTATATCAGGTCATTAGACTGTGTTCTTCATGTATATCAGGTCATTAGACTGTGTTCTCCATGTATATCAGGTCATTAGACTGTGTTCTTCATGTATATCATGTCATTGGACTGTGTTCTCCATGTATATCTGGTCATTAGACTGTGTTCTTCATGTATATCATGTCATTAGACTGTGTTCTCCATGTATATCAGGTCATTAGACTGTGTTCTCCATGTATATCAGGTCATAAGACTGTGTTCTTCATGTATATCAGGTCATTAGACTGTGTTCTCCATGTATATCAGGTCATTAGACTGTGTTCTCCATGTATATCAGGTCATTAGACTGTGTTCTTCATGTATATCAGGTCATTAGACTGTGTTCTCCATGTATATCAGGTCATAAGACTGTGTTCTTCATGTATATCAGGTCATTAGACTGTGTTCTCCATGTATATCAGGTCATTAGACTGTGTTCTTCATGTATATCAGGTCATTAGACTGTGTTCTCCATGTATATCAGGTCATAAGACTGTGTTCTTCATGTATATCAGGTCATTAGACTGTGTTCTCCATGTATATCAGGTCATTAGACTGTGTTCTCCATGTATATCAGGTCATTAGACTGTGTTCTCCATGTATATCAGGTCATTAGACTGTGTTCTCCATGTATATCAGGTCATAAGACTGTGTTCTTCATGTATATTATGTATATCAGGTCATTGGACTGTGTTCTCCATGTATATCATGTATATCAGGTCATTGGACTGTGTTCTTCATGTATATCAGGTCAGTAGACTGTGTTCTCCATGTATATCAGGTCATTGGACTGTGTTCTCCATGTATATCAGGTCATTAGACTGTTCTTCATGTATATCAGGTCATTAGACTGTGTTCTTCATGTATATCATGTATATCAGGTCATTAGACTGTGTTCTTCATGTATATCAGGTCATTAGACTGTGTTCTTCATGTATATCATGTATATCAGGTCATTGGACTGTGTTCTTCATGTATATCAGGTCATTAGACTGTGTTCTTCATGTATATCAGGTCATTAGACTGTGTTCTTCATGTATATCAGGTCATTAGACTGTGTTCTTCATGTATATCAGGTCATTAGACTGTGTTCTTCATGTATATCAGGTCATTAGACTGTGTTCTCCATGTATATCAGGTCATTAGACTGTTCTCCATGTATATCATGTATATCAGGTCATTAGACTGTGTTCTCCATGTATATCAGGTCATTAGACTGTGTTCTCCATGTATATCAGGTCATTAGACTGTGTTCTCCATGTATATCAGGTCATTAGACTGTGTTCTCCATGTATATCAGGTCATTAGACTGTTCTCCATGTATATCATGTATATCAGGTCATTAGACTGTGTTCTCCATGTATATCAGGTCATTAGACTGTGTTCTCCATGTATATCTGGTCATTAGACTGTGTTCTTCATGTATATTATGTCATTAGACTGTGTTCTCCATGTATATCAGGTCATTAGACTGTGTTCTCCATGTATATCAGGCCATTAGACTGTGTTCTCCATGTATATCAGGTCATTAGACTGTGTTCTTCATGTATATTATGTATATCATGTCATTGGACTGTGTTCTCCATGTATATCATGTATATCAGGTTATTAGACTGTGTTCTCCATGTATATCAGGTCATTAGACTGTGTTCTCCATGTATATCTGGTCATTAGACTGTGTTCTTCATGTATATCAGGTCATTAGACTGTGTTCTCCATGTATATCAGGTCATTAGACTGTGTTCTCCATGTATATCAGGTCATTAGACTGTGTTCTTCATGTATATCAGGTCATTAGACTGTGTTCTCCATGTATATCAGGTCATTAGACTGTGTTCCTCATGTAAATCAGGTCATTAGACTGTGTTCTCCATGTATATCAGGTCATTACACTGTGTTCTTCATGTAAATCAGGTCATTAGACTGTGTTCTTCATGTATATCATGTATATCAGGTCATTGGACTGTGTTCTTCATGTATATCAGGTCATTAGACTGTGTTCTTCATGTATATCAGGTCATTAGACGGTGTTCTCAATGTATATCAGGTCATTAGACTGTGTTCTTCATGTATATCAGGTCATTAGACTGTGTTCTCCATGTATATCAGGTCATTAGACTGTTCTCCATGTATATCATGTATATCAGGTCATTAGACTGTGTTCTCCATGTATATCAGGTCATTAGACTGTGTTCTCCATGTATATCATGTATATCAGGTTATTAGACTGTGTTCTCCATGTATATCAGGTCATTAGACTGTGTTCTCCATGTATATCTGGTCATTAGACTGTGTTCTCCATGTATATCAGGTCATTAGACTGTGTTCTTCATGTATATCAGGTCATTAGACTGTGTCCTCCATGTATATCAGGTCATTAGACTGTGTTCTCCATGTATATCAGGTCATTAGACTGTGTTCTTCATGTATATCAGGTCATTAGACTGTGTTCTTCATGTATATCAGGTCATTAGACGGTGTTCTCCATGTATATCAGGTCATTAGACTGTGTTCTCCATGTATATCAGGTCATTAGACTGTGTTCTTCATGTATATCAGGTCATTAGACTGTGTTCTCCATGTATATCAGGTCATTAGACTGTGTTCTTCATGTATATCATGTCATTGGACTGTGTTCTCCATGTATATCTGGTCATTAGACTGTGTTCTTCATGTATATCATGTCATTAGACTGTGTTCTCCATGTATATCAGGTCATTAGACTGTGTTCTCCATGTATATCAGGTCATAAGACTGTGTTCTTCATGTATATCAGGTCATTAGACTGTGTTCTCCATGTATATCAGGTCATTAGACTGTGTTCTCCATGTATATCAGGTCATTAGACTGTGTTCTTCATGTATATCAGGTCATAAGACTGTGTTCTTCATGTATATCAGGTCATTAGACTGTGTTCTCCATGTATATCAGGTCATTAGACTGTGTTCTCCATGTATATCAGGTCATTAGACTGTGTTCTTCATGTATATCAGGTCATTAGACTGTGTTCTTCATGTATATCAGGTCATTAGACTGTGTTCTCCATGTATATCAGGTCATAAGACTGTGTTCTTCATGTATATCAGGTCATTAGACTGTGTTCTCCATGTATATCAGGTCATTAGACTGTGTTCTCCATGTATATCAGGTCATTAGACTGTGTTCTCCATGTATATCAGGTCATTAGACTGTGTTCTCCATGTATATCAGGTCATAAGACTGTGTTCTTCATGTATATCAGGTCATAAGACTGTGTTCTTCATGTATATCAGGTCATAAGACTGTGTTCTTCATGTATATCAGGTATATATGATGAATAAACAAGCTTGAACTGATATGTATTCTATCTGACAGTCCAGTGTATTTTATTCATAGTAGATCTGTGAATATATTGAACTAATAATGGATGAAATACAATTCTAACCATTATAACTGTATGACAATGTGGTTATGTACAACTATAGCATGATTGATAGCCTATTATTAATAATATCAGGTTAATGACACTAAACAGACAGACTACAGGCAGGCTCCTACTTGTTAAACCCTTGGGAAGCTCCATGGTCCTGAGGACCTCTTCTGTGGTAGCTGACACCCTCAGGCCTTTCAACCGCTTCTCCCAGAACAGCTGCAAACACAACAGACAGGTGATGAGTGAGGAAGAGAAGAGAGATGGAACAGTGAGGAAGAGGAGGAGAGGGATGGAAGAGGGGGAGAGAGATGGAACAGTGAGGAAGAGGAGGAGAGGGATAGAACAGGGAGGAAGAGGAGGAGAGGGATGGAAGAGGAGGAGAGAGATGGAACAGTGAGGAAGAGGAGGAGAGGGATGGAAGAGGGGGAGAGAGATGGAACAGTGAGGAAGAGGAGGAGAGGGATGGAAGAGGGGGAAAGAGATGGAACAGTGAGGAAGAGGAGGAGAGGGATGGAACAGTGAGGAAGAGGAGGAGAGAGATGGAACAGTGAGGAAGATGGGGAGAGGGATGGAAGAGGGGGAGAGAGATGGAACAGTGAGGAAGAGGAGGAGAGGGATGGAACAGTGAGGAAGAGGAGGAGAGGGATGGAACAGTGAGGAAGAGGAGGAGAGAGATGGAACAGTGAGGAAGAGGAGGAGAGAGATGGAACAGTGAGGAAGAGGAGAAGAGAGATGGAACAGTGAGGAAGAGGAGGAGAGGGATGGAACAGGGAGGAAGGGGAGGAGAGGGATGGAACAGTGAGGAAGAGGAGGAGAGGGATGGAACAGTGAGGAAGAGGAGGAGAGGGATGGAAGAGGGGGAGAGAGATGGAACAGTGAGGAAGAGGAGGAGAGGGATGGAAGAGGGGGAGAGAGATGGAACAGTGAGGAAGAGGAGGAGGGATGGAACAGTGAGGAAGAGGAGGAGAGGGATAGAACAGGGAGGAAGAGGAGGAGAGGGATGGAACAGTGAGGAAGAGGAGGAGAGGGATGGAACAGTGAGGAAGAGGAGGAGAGAGATGGAACAGTGAGGAAGAGGAGGAGAGAGATGGAACAGTGAGGAAGAGGAGAAGAGAGATGGAACAGTGAGGAAGAGGAGGAGAGGGATGGAACAGGGAGGAAGAGGAGGAGAGGGATGGAACAGTGAGGAAGAGGAGGAGAGGGATGGAACAGTGAGGAAGAGGAGGAGAGGGATGGAACAGTGAGGAAGAGGAGGAGAGGGATGGAAGAGGGGGAGAGAGATGGAACAGTGAGGAAGAGGAGGAGAGGGATGGAAGAGGGGGAGAGAGATGGAACAGTGAGGAAGAGGAGGAGAGGGATGGAACAGTGAGGAAGAGGAGGAGAGGGATAGAACAGGGAGGAAGAGGAGGAGAGAGATGGAACAGTGAGGAAGAGGAGGAGAGGGATGGAACAGTGAGGAAGAGGAGGAGAGGGATGGAACAGTGAGGAAGAGGGGGAGAGAGATGGAACAGTGAGGAAGAGGAGGAGAGGGATGGAACAGTGAGGAAGAGGAGGAGAGGGATGGAACAGTGAGGAAGAGGAGGAGAGGGATGGAACAGTGAGGAAGAGGAGGAGAGGGATGGAACAGTGAGGAAGAGGAGGAGAGGGATGGACCAGTGAGGAAGAGGAGGAGAGAGATGGAACAGTGAGGAAGAGGAGGAGAGGGATGGAACAGTGAGGAAGTGGAGGAGAGGGATGGAACAGTGAGGAAGAGGAGGAGAGGGATGGAACAGGAGGAGAGGGATGGAACAGTGAGGAAGAGGAGGAGAGGGATGGAACAGGAGGAGAGGGATGGAACAGTGAGGAAGAGGAGGAGAGAGATGGAACAGTGAAGAAGAGGAGGAGAGAGATGGAACAGTGAGGAAGAGGAGGAGAGGGATGAAACAGTGAGGAAGAGGAGGAGAGGGATGGAACAGTGAGGAAGAGGAGGAGAGGGATGGAACAGTGAGGAAGAGGGGGAGAGAGATGGAAGAGGGGGAGAGAGATGGAACAGTGAGGAAGAGGAGGAGAGGGATGGAACAGTGAGGAAGAGGAGGAGAGGGATGGAACAGTGAGGAAGAGGAGGAGAGGGATGGACCAGTGAGGAAGAGGAGGAGAGGGATGGACCAGTGAGGAAGAGGAGGAGAGAGATGGAACAGTGAGGAAGAGGAGGAGAGGGATGGAACAGTGAGGAAGTGGAGGAGAGGGATGGAACAGTGAGGAAGAGGAGGAGAGGGATGGAACAGTGAGGAAGAGGAGGAGAGGGATGGAACAGGAGGAGAGGGATGGAACAGTAGGATGTAACCATGAGGTCCCAGGACACCCCAGAAAACAAGACCTGGTATTTATCAAACTGGAGAGTTCATTCATGCCTAGCTATAAATCTATCAGGCCCCTGGATGTATAAATCGTGCAGCCGCAACAGAAACACCACAGAGAATAAACAGCTGGGCTTAGTGCCAACCAAGACTGACCGAGAGAGAGACCCAAAGCCTTCTCTAACACAGAGGCAGAGGGTGGTTAGGCATGGTAGGGCTTCTCTATACAGGGGTGTGATGGTAGCAGATCAACCCCCCATAGCCTGTCTCCTTTGCTTAGTCCTAAACTAATCCTCTTTCCAGTTAGAGAGAGGCACTGTAGCATCTTCCACACTTTAATACAAGGCCATTCCGCTTTTGTCCACTTCTTGAAAAAATGTAGGAGGCAATTCACTTCTACACCCACAAAGTGACTCTGCTGGCTCGTAGCCAGACCTAGATATCGCTGCCTAGTCAGAGAGACCTAGATATTGCTGCCTAGTCAGAGAGACCTAGATATCACTGCCTAGTCAGAGAGACCTAGATATCGCTGCCTAGTCAGAGACCTAGATATCGCTGCCTAGTCAGAGACCTAGATATTGCTGCCTAGTCAGAGACCTAGATATCGCTGCCTAGTCAGAGACCTAGATATCGCTGCCTAGTCAGAGAGACCTAGATATCGCTGCCTAGTCAGAGAGACCTAGATATCGCTGCCTAGTCAGAGACCTAGATATTGCTGCCTAGTCAGAGAGACCTAGATATCGCTGCCTAGTCAGAGACCTAGATATTGCTGCCTAGTCAGAGACCTAGATATCGCTGCCTAGTCAGAGACCTAGATATCGCTGCCTAGTCAGAGAGACCTAGATATCGCTGCCTAGTCAGAGAGACCTAGATATCGCTGCCTAGTCAGAGACCTAGATATCGCTGCCTAGTCAGAGAGACCTAGATATCGCTGCCTAGTCAGAGACCTAGATATCGCTGCCTAGTCAGAGAGACCTAGATATCGCTGCCTAGTCAGAGACACCTAGATATCGCTGCCTAGTCAGAGACCTAGATATCGCTGCCTAGTCAGAGACCTAGATATCGCTGCCTAGTCAGAGACCTAGATATCGCTGCCTAGTCAGAGACCTAGATATCGCTGCCTAGTCAGAGAGACCTAGATATCGCTGCCTAGTCAGAGAGACCTAGATATCGCTGCCTAGTCAGAGAGACCTAGATATCGCTGCCTAGTCAGAGAGACCTAGATATCGCTGCCTAGTCAGAGACCTAGATATCGCTGCCTAGTCAGAGACCTAGATATCGCTGCCTAGTCAGAGAGACCTAGATATCGCTGCCTAGTCAGAGACCTAGATATCGCTGCCTAGTCAGAGACCTAGATATCGCTGCCTAGTCAGAGAGACCTAGATATCGCTGCCTAGTCAGAGAGACCTAGATATCGCTGCCTAGTCAGAGAGACCTAGATATCGCTGCCTAGTCAGAGACCTAGATATCGCTGCCTAGTCAGAGACCTAGATATCGCTGCCTAGTCAGAGACCTAGATATCGCTGCCTAGTCAGAGACCTAGATATCGCTGCCTAGTCAGAGAGACCTAGATATCGCTGCCTAGTCAGAGAGACCTAGATATCGCTGCCTAGTCAGAGACCTAGATATCGCTGCCTAGTCAGAGACCTAGATATCGCTGCCTAGTCAGAGACCTAGATATCGCTGCCTAGTCAGAGAGACCTAGATATCGCTGCCTAGTCAGAGAGACCTAGATATCGCTGCCTAGTCAGAGAGACCTAGATATCGCTGCCTAGTCAGAGACCTAGATATCGCTGCCTAGTCAGAGACCTAGATATCGCTGCCTAGTCAGAGAGACCTAGATATCGCTGCCTAGTCAGAGACCTAGATATCGCTGCCTAGTCAGAGACCTAGATATCGCTGCCTAGTCAGAGACCCAGATATCGCTGCCTAGTCAGAGACCTAGATATCGCTGCCTAGTCAGAGACCTAGATATCGCTGCCTAGTCAGAGACCTAGATATCGCTGCCTAGTCAGAGACCTAGATATCGCTGCCTAGTCAGAGACCTAGATATCGCTGCCTAGTCAGAGACCTAGATATCGCTGCCTAGTCAGAGACCTAGATATCGCTGCCTAGTCAGAGAGACCTAGATATCGCTGCCTAGTCAGAGACCTAGATATCGCTGCCTAGTCAGAGACCTAGATATCGCTGCCTAGTCAGAGACCTAGATATCGCTGCCTAGTCAGAGACCCAGATATCGCTGCCTAGTCAGAGAGACCTAGATATCGCTGCCTAGTCAGAGAGACCTAGATATCGCTGCCTAGTCAGAGACCCAGATATCGCTGCCTAGACAGAGACCTAGATATCGCTGCCTAGTCAGAGACCTAGATATCGCTGCCTAGTCAGAGACCTAGATATCGCTGCCTAGTCAGAGACCTAGATATCGCTGCCTAGTCAGAGACCTAGATATCGCTGCCTAGTCAGAGACCTAGATATCGCTGCCTAGTCAGAGACCTAGATATCGCTGCCTAGTCAGAGACCTAGATATCGCTGCCTAGTCAGAGAGACCTAGATATCGCTGCCTAGTCAGAGAGACCTAGATATCGCTGCCTAGTCAGAGAGACCTAGATATCGCTGCCTAGTCAGAGAGACCTAGATATCGCTGCCTAGTCAGAGAGACCTAGATATAGAGACCTAGATATAGAGACCTAGATATAGAGGCCTAGATATAGAGGCCTAGATATCGCTGCCTAGTCAGAGAGGCCTAGATTTAGAGGCCTAGATAGAGACCTAGATATAGAGACCTAGATATAGAGACCTAGATATAGAGAACTAGATATCTCTGCAGTGGCAGAACTTAGTGTGGAGCATCAACAACGTTGGTACAATATCACTGTGTATAGAATAGGCCTACTTCCTGCTGCCATATATTGCATCTTGAACAGGTTTCACTTGTAAAATCCATTTTATCTCAA
The DNA here is from genome assembly GCF_045679555.1 of Salvelinus alpinus. Taxonomy (NCBI): domain Eukaryota; kingdom Metazoa; phylum Chordata; class Actinopteri; order Salmoniformes; family Salmonidae; genus Salvelinus; species Salvelinus alpinus. Next base: position 114,818,524 of record NC_092086.1, on the reverse strand, counting down.
TGAGAAAAACCTGTATTCAAGTATTGCATTTTGCTAGTGCTACAATTAGGGTTACAAAGGGAGGATATATTAGTGGAAATGTTTGAAAATGTACCAGTAAACTACCAGAATTGTTGTAACTTTCAAGGATTTTATGTAATTTATCACAAGACGTCTAGTGGCCATTTTGGGTACTTCAGATTATCACAGGTGTCTTTAATAATCTCTGGCGCCATAATCAAATAACATGATTTTTAAATAAAAAATTGAATGACAAAGCTGTAAAACATTATCCTAAATATCGGGGACGTCGGGGACGACGGGGGGACGGGGACGGGAGGGACGGGTTCTAAAGCGCTGGCTCAAAACATTAGCTGCTTGATAACAAGGTCAGTGATCAATAGTTCATCTCTTATTCCAGAGAGCTGTGTCTACAGCTGTGTGGCGGCGAGGTTTATACACGCTACAATCAATAGTTCATCTCTTATTCCAGAGAGCTGTGTCTACAGCTGTGTGGCGGCGAGGTTTATACACGCTACAATCAATAGTTCATCTCTTATTCCAGAGAGCTGTGTCTACAGCTGTGTGGCGGCGAGGTTTATACACGCTACAATCAATAGTTAATCTCTTATTCCAGAGAGCTGTGTCTACAGCTGTGTGGCGGCGAGGTTTATACACGCTACAATCAATAGTTCATCTCTTATTCCAGAGAGCTGTGTCTACAGCTGTGTGGCGGCGAGGTTTATACACGCTACAATCAATAGTTAATCTCTTATTCCAGAGAGCTGTGTCTACAGCTGTGTGGCGGCGAGGTTTATACACGCTACAATCAATAGTTCATCTCTTATTCCAGAGAGCTGTGTCTACAGCTGTGTGGCGGCGAGGTTTATACACGCTACAATCAATAGTTCATCTCTTATTCCAGAGAGCTGTGTCTACAGCTGTGTGGCGGCGAGGTTTATACACGCTACAATCAATAGGTTATTCACGTTGCCTTTGGCTTCTCACACACTGACAAAGTTACATGTCAGTTCGGTCCTTAATAGAGCCTAAACACGTAGCATGAGAAGCACTGGGACTCTGAAGCATTAGGATTTGTTGTAACATTAACGCAGGTACGCACACACACACACCCACACACACACACACACCCTCACCCACACACACACCCTCACCCACACTCTCACCCACCCACACCCTCACCCACACTCACACCCACCCACACCCTCACCCACACCCTCACCCTCACCCACACACACACACCCACACCCTCACCCACACCCACATCTATGGATCAGTGTCTCCATCTCGTCTATTCCCCTCTAGCCTCCTCTTCCCTGACGAACAGAACGCCACTTTATTACCCATCTCTTTATTACCTATGATAATGTCTTCACACCTAATTGGCTGTTGCCGGGGTGACAGCCACCCCCCATTTCCCCAAGGTAATTTCCTGAGAGGTTAAAGGCAAGGAGAGAGGATGGGGGGGGGGGGGGGGGGGAGTAGAGGGAGGAGATGGTGAGGGCAAGAAGGGAGAAAGGGGAGAGGACGGGAGAGGTGAGGAGGGAGCGGATAGGGAGAGAGGACGGGAGAGGTGAGGAGGGTGCGGATAGGGAGAGAGGACGGGAGAGGTGAGGAGGGAGCGGATAGGGAGAGAGGTGAGGAGGGAGCGGATAGGGAGAGAGGACGGGAGAGGTGAGGAGGGAGCGGATAGGGAGAGAGGACGGGAGAGGTGAGGAGGGAGCGGATAGGGAGAGAGGACGGGAGAGGTGAGGAGGGAGCGGATAGGGAGAGAGGACGGGAGAGGTGAGGAGGGAGCGGATAGGGAGAGAGGACGGGAGAGGTGAGGAGGGAGCGGATAGGGAGAGAGGACGGGAGAGGTGAGGAGGGAGCGGGAGGTCTTCAGGAAAGGAGGGAGCGGATAGGGAGAGAGGACGGGAGAGGTGAGGAGGGAGCGGATAGGGAGAGCGGACGGGAGAGGTGAGGAGGGAGCGGATAGGGAGAGAGGACGGGAGAGGTGAGGAGGGAGCGGATAGGGAGAGAGGACGGGAGAGGTGAGGAGGGAGCGGGAGGTCTTCAGGAAAGGAGGGAGCGGATAGGGAGAGAGGACGGGAGAGGTGAGGAGGGAGCGGATAGGGAGAGAGGACGGGAGAGGTGAGGAGGGTGCGGATAGGGAGAGAGGACGGGAGAGGTGAGGAGGGTGCGGATAGGGAGAGAGGACGGGAGAGGTGAGGAGGGAGCGGATAGGGAGAGAGGACGGGAGAGGTGAGGAGGGAGCGGATAGGGAGAGAGGACGGGAGAGTTGAGGAGGGAGCGGATAGGGAGAGAGGAAGGAGAGGTGAGGAGGGAGCGGATAGGGAGAGAGGACGGGAGAGGTGAGGAGGGAGTGGATAGGGAGAGAGGAAGGAGAGGTGAGGAGGGAGCGGATAGGGAGAGAGGACGGGAGAGGTGAGGAGGGAGCGGATAGGGAGAGAGGAAGGAGAGGTGAGGAGGGAGCGGATAGGGAGAGAGGACGGGAGAGGTGAGGAGGGAGCGGATAGGGAGAGAGAAAGGAGAGGTGAGGAGGGAGCGGATAGGGAGAGAGGACGGGAGAGGTGAGGAGGAAGCGGGAGGTCTTCAGGAAAGGAGGGTGCGGATAGGGAGAGAGGACGGGAGAGGTGAGGAGGGAGTGGATAGGGACAGAGGACGGGAGAGGTGAGGAGGGAGCGGATAGGGAGAGGACGGGAGAGGTGAGTAGGAATCGGGAGGTGTTCAGGGAAGCCATCGGTGGGAAATGATCCGCCAAGCAGCTGATCTAATTTCCAAATCCTAATGAAACTTCACCACCCCTCCTCTTCTCTCCTCCTTCTCTCATGCATAAGTGTGTGTGATCACCCTGGTACTCCATTTTCTTCACAGCCTCATTAGGCAGCACATCTTAAAGTCACACAATCTGCCACCGAGCCAGCCAGCCTCACACAGACAGACATCCAGCCAGCCAGCCTCACACAGACAGACATCCAGCCAGCCTTTAGCCGCACACAGACAGCAAGCCAGCCAGCCAGCCAGCCAGCCAGCCAGCCTCACACAGACTGCCAGCCAGCCAGCCAGCCTCACACAGACAGCCAGCCAGCCTCAGCTTCACACAGACAGCCAGCCAGCCTCAGCCTCAAACAGCCAGCCAGCCTGCCTCACACAGCCAGCTAGCCAGCCTCAACCTCCCACAAACAGACTAACAGTGAATAAATGTCCCTCACTGTCATGGGAACACACATTAAGTCGCTAGCAGGATAACACCACCTGTACTCTGAGAGTCTACTGTCTAGCAGGATAACACCACCTGTACTCTGAGAGTCTACTGTCTAGCAGGATAACACCACCTGTACTCTGAGAATCTACTGTCTAGCAGGATAACACCACCTGTACTCTGAGAGTCTACTGTCTAGCAGGATAACACCACCTGTACTCTGAGAGTCTACTGTCTAGCAGGATAACACCACCTGTACTCTGAGAGTCTACTGTCTAGCAGGATAACACCACCTGTACTCTGAGAGTCTACTGTCTAGCAGGATAACACCACCTGTACTCTGAGAGTCTACTGTCTAGCAGGATAACACCACCTGTACTCTGAGAGTCTACTGTCTAGCAGGATAACACCACCTGTACTCTGAGAGTCTACTGTCTAGCAGGATAACACCACCTGTACTCTGAGAGTCTACTGTCTAGCAGGATAACACCACCTGTACTCTGAGAGTCTACTGTCTAGCAGGATAACACCACCTGTACTCTGAGAGTCTACTGTCTAGCAGGATAACACCACCTGTACTCTGAGAGTCTACTGTCTAGCAGGATAACACCACCTATACTCTGAGAATCTACTGTCTAGCAGGATAACACCACCTGTACTCTGAGAATCTACTGTCTAGCAGGATAACACCACCTGTACTCTGAGAATCTACTGTCTAGCAGGATAACACCACCTGTACTCTGAGAATCTACTGTCTAGCAGGATAACACCACCTGTACTCTGAGAATCTACTGTCTAGCAGGATAACACCACCTGTACTCTGAGAGTCTACTGTCTAGCAGGATAACACCACCTGTACTCTGAGAGTCTACTGTCTAGCAGGATAACACCACCTGTACTCTGAGAGTCTACTGTCTAGCAGGATAACACCACCTGTACTCTGAGAGTCTACTGTCTAGCAGGATAACACCACCTGTACTCTGAGAGTCTACTGTCTAGCAGGATAACACCACCTGTACTCTGAGAGTCTACTGTCTAGCAGGATAACACCACCTGTACTCTGAGAGTCTACTGTCTAGCAGGATAACACCACCTGTACTCTGAGAGTCTACTGTCTAGCAGGATAACACCACCTGTACTCTGAGAGTCTACTGTCTAGCAGGATAACACCACCTGTACTCTGAGAGTCTACTGTCTAGCAGGATAACACCACCTGTACTCTGAGAGTCTACTGTCTAGCAGGATAACACCACCTGTACTCTGAGAGTCTACTGTCTAGCAGGATAACACCACCTGTACTCTGAGAGTCTACTGTCTAGCAGGATAACACCACCTGTACTCTGAGAGTCTACTGTCTAGCAGGATAACACCACCTGTACTCTGAGAGTCTACTGTCTAGCAGGATAACACCACCTGTACTCTGAGAGTCTACTGTCTAGCAGGATAACACCACCTGTACTCTGAGAATCTACTGTCTAGCAGGATAACACCACCTGTACTCTGAGAGTCTACTGTCTAGCAGGATAACACCACCTGTACTCTGAGAATCTACTGTCTAGCAGGATAACACATTTACATTTACATTTAAGTCATTTAGCAGACGCTCTTATCCAGAGCGACTTACAAATTGGAAAGTTCATACATATTCATCCTGGTCCCCCCGTGGGAATTGAACCCACAACCCTGGCGTTGCAAGCGCCATGCTCTACCAACTGAGCCACATGGGACCACAACACCACCTGTACTCTGAGAGTCTACTGTCTAGCAGGATAACACCACCTGTACTCTGAGAGTCTACTGTCTAGCAGGATAACACCACCTGTACTCTGAGAGTCTACTGTCTAGCAGGATAACACCACCTGTACTCTGAGAGTCTACTGTCTAGCAGGATAACACCACCTGTACTCTGAGAGTCTACTGTCTAGCAGGATAACACCACCTGTACTCTGAGAGTCTACTGTCTAGCAGGATAACACCACCTGTACTCTGAGAGTCTACTGTCTAGCAGGATAACACCACCTGTACTCTGAGAGTCTACTGTCTAGCAGGATAACACCACCTGTACTCTGAGAATCTACTGTCTAGCAGGATAACACCACCTGTACTCTGAGAGTCTACTGTCTAGCAGGATAACACCACCTGTACTCTGAGAATCTACTGTCTAGCAGGATAACACATTTACATTTACATTTAAGTCATTTAGCAGACGCTCTTATCCAGAGCGACTTACAAATTGGAAAGTTCATACATATTCATCCTGGTCCCCCCGTGGGAATTGAACCCACAACCCTGGCGTTGCAAGCGCCATGCTCTACCAACTGAGCCACATGGGACCACAACACCACCTGTACTCTGAGAGTCTACTGTCTACTGTCTAGCAGACTGTCTAGCAGACTGGCTGGCTGACTGGCTGGCAGGCTGGCTGGCTGACTGGCAGACTGGCTGGCTGGCTGACTGGCTGACTGGCTGGCTGGCTGGCTGGCTGACTGGCTGGCTGGCTGGCTGGCGGCTGACTGGCTGGCTGGCTGGCTGGCTGGCTGGCTGGCTACCGCTGCTACACCCATTCATCTGCTGAGTCTTCATCATGATTACGAAAATGCACACACCCGCACACACACACACACACACACACACACACACACACACACCGACAGACCCACACACACGCACACACCCACACACGTACTCACGCACATCTGGCTACAAGAACACCACTTAAAAAGCACAGCACACAAACATCCACCTGCGCATCACTGACCGTGTGATTCACTGGTAGACTGAGCCTTGTGTGTGTGTGTGTGTGTGTGTGTGTGTGTGTGTGTGTGTGTGTGTGTGTGTGTGTGTGTGGGTGTGTTGTCTCCTCTTAAGTCTGCTATTCACTGCGGGTGCTGGAGACAACGGCTCTCAGATGTAACACAGCCTCGTGTTAGCGGCTAGCCAATGGCTGGCTCTATAACAGCTATGGCTGGCTCTATAACGGCTATGGCTGGCTCTATAACGGCTATGCCTGGCTCTGTAACGGCTATGCCTGGCTCTGTAACGGCTATGTCTGGCTCTGTAACGGCTATGTCTGGCTCTATAACGGCTATGGCTGGCTCTATAACGTCTCTATAACAGCTATGGCTGGCTCTATAACGGCTATGGCTGGCTCTATAACGGCTATGGCTGGCTCTATAACGGCTATGCCTGGCTCTATAACGGCTATGGCTGGCTCTATAACGTCTCTATAACAGCTATGGCTGGCTCTATAACGGCTATGGCTGGCTCTATAACGGCTATGGCTGGCTCTATAACGGCTATGGCTGGCTCTATAACGGCTATGCCTGGCTCTATAACGGCTATGGCTGGCTCTATAAGGGCTCCTACAGTCCCAGTCTCAGCATGTTGATGCTGTAACACAGTAAGCAGCTACAGCACTACATCTGTGGTCCTTCAGCAGTCTCTAGTGGTCGTCGCCAGACATGACACCCTGGTTCAGTTACAACAACAGAACAGGTTCAGGTGGCCCTACCGTGGCGTACTTAACTAATAGACGTTGTGGCTGGCCTAAATAGTGCCCACTAGACAGTGAGAGGCTGTGATGCTGGTGTCTGGAGCCTGGACAAGGATACATGGCCGCAGACCAGTTCAAAACTGATCCTAGTCATGCGTTTGTCATTTTAAACCAGATTAGATTAGTATGAAGCTCTCTCAATGAATGGGCCTTTTATCATCTACTCTCTACGATGATAGTGACCCTTTTATCATCTACTCTCTACGATGATAGTGACCCTTTTATCATCTACTCTCTACGATGATAGTGACCCTTTTATCATCTACTCTCTACGATGATAGTGACCCTTTTATCATCTACTCTCTACGATGATAGTGACCCTTTTATCATCTACTCTCTACGATGATAGTGACCCTTTTATCATCTACTCTCTACGATGATAGTGACCCTTTTATCATCTACTCTCTACGATGATAGTGACCCTTTTATCATCTACTCTCTATGATGAGTGACCCTTTTATCATCTACTCTCTACGATGATAGTGACCCTTTTATCATCTACTCTCTACGATGATAGTGACCCTTTTATCATCTACTCTCTACGATGATAGTGACCCTTTTATCATCTACTCTCTACGATGATAGTGACCCTTTTATCATCTACTCTCTACGATGATAGTGATAAGTTAATCTCATAATCAACCCCTCGTTCTGGGCAATAACCAGACAGTAACAAGCAAGTGTGTGTGTGTGTGTGTGTGTGTGTGTGTGTGTGTATATATCTCACCTGTCTGGGCTGCTCTGTGGCTCTCTGCAGGTCTGTCTTCACCTTGTTGTTGGGGTGGTTCACCACTTTGGTGACAGGCTGTTTAAAGATGGAGGCTGTCTGTCTAATAGGAAGTGCTGTGTTCAGGTCTGGTTTACCCTAAAAGGAAAGGACAGAGAGAGAGGCTTGATTAAACAATAGGAGAGAGGTAGAGGGACAAATCAGAGAGAGGAGAGAGGGGTAGAGGGACAATCAGAGAGAGGAGAGAGAGGTAGAGGGCCAATCAGAGAGAGGAGAGAGAGGTAGAGGGACAATCAGAGAGAGGAGAGAGAGGTAGAGGGACAATCAGAGAGAGGAGAGCGAGGTAGAGGGACAATCCGAGAGAGGAGAGCGAGATAGAGGGACAATCCGAGAGAGGAGAGCGAGGTAGAGGGACAATCCGAGAGAGGAGAGCGAGGTAGAGGGACAATCCGAGAGAGGAGAGCGAGGTAGAGGGACAATCCGAGAGAGGAGAGCGAGGTAGAGGGACAATCCGAGAGAGGAGAGCGAGGTAGAGGGACAATCCGAGAGAGGAGAGAGAGGTAGAGGGACAATCCGAGAGAGGAGAGAGAGGTAGAGGGACAATCCGAGAGAGGAGAGAGAGGTAGAGGGACAATCCGAGAGAGGAGAGAGAGGTAGAGGGACAATCCGAGAGAGGAGAGAGAGGTAGAGGGACAATCCGAGAGAGGAGAGCGAGGTAGAGGGACAATCCGAGAGAGGAGAGAGAGGTAGAGGGACAATCCGAGAGAGGAGAGAGAGGTAGAGGGACAATCCGAGAGAGGAGAGAGAGGTAGAGGGACAATCCGAGAGAGGAGAGAGAGGTAGAGGGACAATCCGAGAGAGGAGAGAGAGGTAGAGGGACAATCCGAGAGAGGAGAGAGAGGTAGAGGGACAATCCGAGAGAGGAGAGAGAGGTAGAGGGACAATCCGAGAGAGGAGAGAGAGGTAGAGGGACAATCCGAGAGAGGAGAGAGAGGTAGAGGGACAATCCGAGAGAGGAGAGAGAGGTAGAGGGACAATCCGAGAGAGGAGAGAGAGGTAGAGGGACAATCCGAGAGAGGAGAGAGAGGTAGAGGGACAATCCGAGAGAGGAGAGAGAGGTAGAGGGACAATCCGAGAGAGGAGAGAGAGGTAGAGGGACAATCCGAGAGAGGAGAGAGAGGTAGAGGGACAATCCGAGAGAGGAGAGAGAGGTAGAGGGACAATCCGAGAGAGGAGAGAGAGGTAGAGGGACAATCCGAGAGAGGAGAGAGAGGTAGAGGGACAATCCGAGAGAGGAGAGAGAGGTAGAGGGACAATCCGAGAGAGGAGAGAGAGGTAGAGGGACAATCCGAGAGAGGAGAGAGAGGTAGAGGGACAATCCGAGAGAGGAGAGAGAGGTAGAGGGACAATCCGAGAGAGGAGAGAGAGGTAGAGGGACAATCCGAGAGAGGAGAGAGAGGTAGAGGGACAATCAGAGAGAGGAGAGAGAGGTAATCCGAGAGAGGAGAGAGAGGTAATCCGAGAGAGGAGAGAGAGGTAGAGGGACAATCCGAGAGAGGAGAGAGAGGTAATCCGAGAGAGGAGAGAGAGGTAGAGGGACAATCCGAGAGAGGAGAGAGGGACAATCCGAGAGAGGAGAGAGAGGTAGAGGGACAATCCGAGAGAGGAGAGAGAGGTAGAGGGACAATCCGAGAGAGGAGAGAGAGGTAGAGGGACAATCCGAGAGAGGAGAGAGAGGTAGAGGGACAATCCGAGAGAGGAGAGAGAGGTAGAGGGACAATCCGAGAGAGGAGAGAGAGGTAGAGGGACAATCCGAGAGAGGAGAGAGAGGTAGAGGGACAATCCGAGAGAGGAGAGAGAGGTAGAGGGACAATCCGAGAGAGGAGAGAGAGGTAGAGGGACAATCAGAGAGAGGAGAGAGAGGTAGAGGGACAATCAGAGAGAGGAGAGAGGGGTAGAGGGACAATCAGATAGAGGAGAGAGAGGTAGAGGGACAATCAGAGAGAGGAGAGAGAGGTAGAGGGACAATCAGAGAGAGGAGAGAGAGGTAGAGGGACAATCAGAGAGAGGAGAGAGAGGTAGAGGGACAATCAGAGAGAGGAAAGAGAGGTAGAGGGACAATCAGAGAGAGGAGAGAGAGGTAGAGGGACAATCAGAGAGAGGAGAGAGAGGTAGAGGGACAATCAGAGAGAGGAGAGAGAGGTAGAGGGACAATCAGAGAGAGGAGAGAGAGGTAGAGGGACAATCAGAGAGAGGAGAGAGAGGTAGAGGGACAATCAGAGAGAGGAGAGAGAGGTAGAGGGACAATCAGAGAGAGGAGAGAGAGGTAGAGGGACAATCAGAGAGAGGAGAGAGAGGTAGAGGGACAATCAGAGAGAGGAGAGAGAGGTAGAGGGACAATCAGAGAGAGGTAGAGGGACAATCAGAGAGAGGAGAGAGAGGTAGAGGGACAATCAGAGAGAGGAGAGAGAGGTAGAGGGACAATCAGAGAGGAGAGAGAGGTAGAGGGACAATCAGAGAGAGGAGAGAGAGGTAGAGGGACAATCAGAGAGAGGAGAGAGAGGTAGAGGGACAATCAGAGAGAGGAGAGAGAGGTAGAGGGACAATCAGAGAGAGGGGAGAGAGGTAGAGGGACAATCAGAGAGAGGAGAGAGAGGTAGAGGGACAATCAGAGAGAGGAGAGAGGTAGAGGGACAATCAGAGAGAGGAGAGAGAGGTAGAGGGACAAATCAGAGAGAGGAGAGAGAGGTAGAGGGACAATCAGAGAGAGGAGAGAGAGGTAGAGGGACAATCAGAGAGGAGAGAGAGGTAGAGGGACAATCAGAGGAGAGGAGAGAGAGGTAGAGGGACAATCAGAGAGAGGAGAGAGAGGTAGAGGGACAATCAGAGAGAGGAGAGAGAGGTAGAGGGACAATCAGAGGAGAGAGTCAGTAGGGAAAGTAAAGTCCACCCTGTGTGTGTGTGTGTGTGGTGTGTGGTGTGTGTGTGTGTGTGTGTGTTGGGTACTTCTATGAGCCATCATGAAGCAGTCCTGTCATAAAACCATTTTAATAGTTTAACAAAACCGCTGCAGCAGAAACTCTGAAAGCCCTAGTTGACCATTATCATTCCTACAGGTCAGGGGAACAGGAAGTGCAGCGCAGCAGGAAACTAGTGTTCAGTTCAAACAACTAGTGACGCAGACAGAGAACATTCAAAGTGAGCGGTTGGTTGTGTTAGGCTGCTTAGCGAGGCGCTCTGCTAACGTGTGTGTGCGCTGTGTGCTGCGACGGTTGAAGGGTTAACTCTGATCTGTGGTTTGGCAGACACAACAGGGGGGGGGGGGGGGGGACGACTCCTCCCTAAAGAGGACATGTGTAGAGCAGCGGAGCAGCAGAGCAGAGCGGGGCCAGAGTCTCAGGGAGGAGCTGCATATCAGTCCCAGGGACGAGGCAGTCCTCAGGGTACAGAGTCCCAGGGAGGAGGCAGTCCTCAGGGCACAGAGTCCCAGGGACGAGGCAGTCCTCTGGGTACAGAGTCCCAGGGAGGAGGCAGTCCTCAGGGTACAGAGTCCCAGGGAGGAGGCAGTCCTCAGGGCACAGAGTCCCAGGGAGGAGGCAGTCCTCAGGGCACAGAGTCCCAGGGAGGAGGCAGTCCTCAGGGCACAGAGTCCCAGGGACGAGGCAGTCCTCAGGGCACAGAGTCCCAGGGACGAGGCAGTCCTCAGGGCACAGAGTCCCAGGGACGAGGCAGTCCTCTGGGTACAGAGTCCCAGGGACGAGGCAGTCCTCAGGGCACAGAGTCCCAGGGACGAGGCAGTCCTCAGGGCACAGAGTCCCAGGGACGAGGCAGTCCTCAGGGCACAGAGTCCCAGGGACGAGGCAGTCCTCAAGGTACAGAGTCCCAGGGACGAGGCAGTCCTTATTTGTCACGTGCTTTGTAAAGAACAGGTATTTATCCTGAGTCCTTACCAAAGACAGCACTAAGAGCCATGTGAAAAGATGGCAGAGGGCCCTCGGGCGTAGATAAGATGGCAGAGGGCCCTCGGGCTTAGATAAGATGGCAGAGGGCCCTCGGGCTTAGATAAGATGGCAGAGGGCCCTCGGGCTTAGATAAGATGGCAGAGGGCCCTCGGGCGTAGATAAGATGGCAGAGGGCCCTCGGGCTTAGATAAGATGGCAGAGGGCCCTCGGGCGTAGATAAGATGGCAGAGGGCCCTCGGGCGTAGATAAGATGGCAGAGGGCCCTCGGGCGTAGATAAGATGGCAGAGGGCCCTCGGGCTTAGATAAGATGGCAGAGGGCCCTCGGGCGTAGATAAGATGGCAGAGGGCCCTCGGGCTTAGATAAGATGGCAGAGGGCCCTCGGGCTTAGATAAGATGGCAGAGGGCCCTCGGGCTTAGATAAGATGGCAGAGGGCCCTCGGGCGTAGATAAGATGGCAGAGGGCCCTCGGGCGTAGATAAGATGGCAGAGGGCCCTCGGGCGTAGATAAGATGGCAGAGGGCCCTCGGGCGTAGATAAGATGGCAGAGGGCCCTCGGGCGTAGATAAGATGGCAGAGGGCCCTCGGGCGTAGATAAGATGGCAGAGGGCCCTCGGGCGTAGATAAGATGGCAGAGGGCCCTCGGGCGTAGATAAGATGGCAGAGGGCCCTCGGGCGTAGATAAGATGGCAGAGGGCCCTCGGGCGTAGATAAGATGGCAGAGGGCCCTCGGGCTTAGATAAGATGGCAGAGGGCCCTCGGGCGTAGATAAGATGGCAGAGGGCCCTCGGGCGTAGATAAGATGGCAGAGGGCCCTCAGGCTTAGATAAGATGGCAGAGGGCCCTCAGGCTTAGATAAGATGGCAGAGGGCCCTCGGGCTTAGATAAGATGGCAGAGGGCCCTCGGGCTTAGATAAGATGGCAGAGGGCCCTCGGGCTTAGATAAGATGGCAGAGGGCCCTCGGGCTTAGATAAGATGGCAGAGGGCCCTCAGGCTTAGATAAGATGGCAGAGGGCCCTCAGGCTTAGATAAGATGGCAGAGGGCCCTCAGGCTTAGATAAGATGGCAGAGGGCCCTCAGGCTTAGATAAGATGGCAGAGGGCCCTCGGGCTTAGATAAGATGGCAGAGGGTCCTCGGGCGTAGATAAGATGGCAGAGGGCCCTCGGGCGTAGATAAGATGGCAGAGGGCCCTCGGGCGTAGATAAGATGGCAGAGGGCCCTCGGGCGTAGATAAGATGGCAGAGGGCCCTCGGGCTTAGATAAGATGGCAGAGGGCCCTCGGGCTTAGATAAGATGGCAGAGGGCCCTCGGGCTTAGATAAGATGGCAGAGGGCCCTCGGGCTTAGATAAGATGGCAGAGGGCCCTCGGGCTTAGATAAGATGGCAGAGGGCCCTCGGGCTTAGATAAGATGGCAGAGGGCCCTCAGGCTTAGATAAGATGGCAGAGGCCTTAGGGCTGTGGCGGTCACTAAATGTCGTCAGCCGGTGATTGTCAAGCAAATAACTGTCGGTCTCACGGTAATTAACCGTTAATTAACATAAACACATTTTAGCATCTCCAGGCTTCCACATATAGCCGACAAGTCACTGATGCAGACCTTTGGAACATCTACATTTTAACTAGTCTAATAAATCCATGTAATATAGCCTACACCTTCACAATAAATACAATGTTTATTTTAGACGGGTCTATAGAAGCATGATATGAAGAAAATGTAGTCTATTTCAGAAGAACAGAATAGCATACTCTGAGTTGTCCTTATGTTAGGTCCTGGTCTGGCTATGCCATTTGGCTGTGGGCTACACTAGTTCACACAGGACATAGTGTCAAGTGTGTCTAATCCAAAACACATCTTTTGACCCATGGGTAAAAATAATACGTTAACTGTGTAGATAATCCTCCAAGACGCTGGTCGCCAACCGGTCGTTCGTGATCAACTGGTGGCTCTTCAAGGCATTCCTAGTTGATCACCGAACATTTCTGCATAAAAGATTTCGTGTTGAGCTGTTGGCGGTAGGTGAACTTGATTCAGAAGCCCTGTACACCGGGTAGAGGCAAAGTGTTCCCATTCGGAACCATTTCATTTGTCTGGAAAAGACTAACTCCGGCTACCCGGCGGACCGAGCAGATCTGTGGCTAAATTCCACTGGGCCTACTGCGCTGGCCAATCAGATAGCTCAAATCAACATGCCTACAGCTTCAACGACCCCACAGCAAAGGTTGATACCAGCCTGGGTGAGATCACTTTTAAAACCGTGACCAGAGAGAGACTGTCAGAATTCATCAATGAGCTGCTGTTTATATGACTTCATGTTTTAGTTTTATTCAGCTCAACCCTTTTTTTTTTAATTCAACACTTCTTACAAAACATAAAAACACACTCCTCCCCACTTCCACTCGCGCTGCAGCTGCAGTGAGTAGCCAAGTGTATCGACAGGCGTTTTTATTATTAGCAGCTCGTCGTGTCTATTTTAATATCAAGAAATACCTCACTTTCTCTGGTCACAGTAACAACATGAATTTGTGCATGAGGCAGATGAGGTGCGACTCGAGTTTCGCCATCAGGTGGAAGACGGTGCCCCCTCTCTGTGGTCAGTCTCACCGGAGGAAAGGAAGGAGAGAGCGGGGACCGTGAGAGAGCGGCGGGGACCGTGAGAGAGCGGCGGGGACCGTGAGAGAGAGCGGCGGGGACCGTGAGAGAGAGCGGCGGGGACCGTGAGAGAGAGCGGCGGGTTCCGTCAGAGAGCTGCGGGGACCGTGAGAGAGCGGCGGGGACCGTGTGAGAGCGGCGGGGACCGTGTGAGAGAGCCCGTGAGAGGTGGACCCTCTGCTGCATCTCCCCTCTACTGAGATTAATACCATGTTAAAACAACGGGGAACTTCCAAATCTCAGACTTCCAACTTCAGTGCGTTCAAGACAACCGGGAAAAACGGTCATCCAACTCGGAATTCCAAGTCGTAAACTCTGGCATCTTTCTAGAGCTCTGACTTTCCCACCTGAAGATCACTGACATCATGAATTGACCTTGTTTTCCCCCAAGTTCCCAGTTGTCTTGAAAGCCTCATGAACATCACATGCAGTCTAGTCAAATAAAAAAGCTAATTATTTAAATTTATGTTCAGCTGTGCCTCACGAGTGCTGATGTATTTTGTTATCAAAGCTTGAGTTTTGAAATATAATATGGTTTGAGAAAAACAATATTGGCAGTTCGGGCATATATAGCCAATATGCTGTGATGACGTGATAACCTCATTCCTACAGAAATGTTTTTATAAGGTTAATGTTAAACATTTTAAGTCATGTTTAAGAAACAATCAGAACGGTAGATCTCAGCTTGCTTTTTGACTGTGAACGTGATCGACTCAGGAAACCGGTTGGTGACCACTGCTCTGAAGAAAACGATCCAAACCTCATGTCTCTATCATAATCCGTTCAAAAGCTATTGGAGGTTTTACCCTTGTAGTAGGATGGACAGAATCAGGGAGACTAAATCAATGGAGGCCAGAGGAAATAGCATCACGTCAGCTAGGCTGGATTCTGTGCAAGAATTAATGCTACTGGATAGCTGACAGACTGACTTTCCTGTTGAACTCGTCTTTCTCCTGGAGTCCGCAGGACATAATGAAAATATACAGAGTTAAGATGGATAGCGATTTTGAGACATGACATGTAGTATTTTCATATTTGATTATACGCTTTTCATATTAATTCAAAATTCCTGTTCTTTTTCTCCGAAGATTTCACATCAATATTTCCAAAGATCTCTGTGAAATGTCAACGGAGCACAGAGTATACCAAGCATTTTATTTTCCAAGACTTTTACATTTAATTCAGCTCGTGTCATGCCAATTTAGGTTTTCAAGACCCATGGAAACAACTTTGAAAGACAACTATCACAAAATGTAAAATCCTCAAAATTACTGCTGGTTCTCTGTTCTACCTGATCATCATTATTGCACTCACGTCTAAATCAGTTCCTGATTAGAGGGGAATCACCCACCTGGTGTCCCAGGTCTAAATCAGTCTCTGATTAGAGGGGAATCACCCACCTGGTGTCCCAGGGTCTAAATCAGTCCCTGATTAGAGGGGAATCACTCACCTGGTGTCCCAGGTCTAAATCAGTACCTGATTAGAGGGGAATCACTCACCTGGTGTCCCAGGTCTAAATCAGTCCCTGATTAGAGGGAATAGAATAGAGTAGAATAGAATAGACCTACACAGCGGATGCCAGTCTCCTAGCAGTTCTATTGTAATGTGTTTGGTATTAGTATAGCTCTACGTAGTAGTGACATATAGACAGATGATGAAGTGGTTTTACTTCTCCTACTGAGGAACCATGTAACGCGGCTGAAAAGCTGTAACACGACGGCTGAAAAGCTGTAACACGGCGGTTGAAAAGCTGTAACACGACGGCTGAAAAGCTGTAACACGACGGCTGAAAAGCTGTAACACGACGGTTGAAAAGCTGTAACACGACGGATGAAAAGCTGTAACACGACGGATGAAAAGCTGTAACACGACAGATGAAAAGCTGTAACACGACGACTGAAAAGCTGTAACACGGCGGTTGAAAAGCTGTAACACGACGGTTGAAAAGCTGTAACACGACGGTTGAAAAGCTGTAACGCGACGACTGAAAAGCTATAACACGACGGTTGAAAAGCTGTAACACGACGGTTGAAAAGCTGTAACGCGACGACTGAAAAGCTATAACACGACGGTTGAAAAGCTGTAACACGACGGCTGAAAAGCTGTAACACGGTTGAAAAGCTGTAACGCGACGACTGAAAAGCTGTAACACGGCTGAAAAGCTGTAACACGACGGTTGAAAAGCTGTAACACGGCGTTTGAAAAGCTGTAACACGGCTGAAAAGCTGTAACACGACGGTTGAAAAGCTGTAACACGGTTGAAAAGCTGTAACACGGCGGTTGAAAAGCTGTAACACGGCGTCTGAAAAGCTGTAACACGGCGTCTGAAAAGCTGTAACACGGCGTCTGAAAAGCTGTAACACGGCGTCTGAAAAGCTGTAACACGGCGTCTGAAAAGCTGTAACACGACGGTTGAAAAGCTGTAACACGACGGCTGAAAAGCTGTAACACGACGGCTGAAAAGCTGTAACGCGACGGATGAAAAGCTGTAACGCGACGGATGAAAAGCTGTAACGCGACGGTTGAAAAGCTGTAACACGACGGCTGAAAAGCTGTAACACGATGGCTGAAAAGCTGTAACACGGCGGTTGAAAAGCTGTAACACGGCGGCTGAAAAGCTGTAACACGGCGGTTGAAAAGCTGTAACGCGACGACTGAAAAGCTATAACACGACGGTTGAAAAGCTGTAACACGACGGCTGAAAAGCTGTAACACGGATGAAAAGCTGTAACGCGACGACTGAAAAGCTGTAACACGGCTGAAAAGCTGTAACACGACGGTTGAAAAGCTGTAACACGGCGGTTGAAAAGCTGTAACACGACGGTTGAAAAGCTGTAACACGACGGTTGAAAAGCTGTAACGCGACGGTTGAAAAGCTGTAACACGACGGTTGAAAAGCTGTAACGCGACGGTTGAAAAGCTGTAACGCGGCGGTTGAAAAGCTGTAACGCGACGGATGAAAAGCTGTAACGCGACGGCTGAAAAGCTGTAACACGACGGTTGAAAAGCTGTAACACGACGGTTGAAAAGCTGTAACACGACGGCTGAAAAGCTGTAACACGACGGCTGAAAAGCTGTAACACGACGGTTGAAAAGCTGTAACACGGCGGTTGAAAAGCTGTAACGCGACGGCTGAAAAGCTGTAACACGACGGATGAAAAGCTGTAACACGACGGATGAAAAGCTGTAACACGGCGGTTGAAAAGCTGTAACACGGCGGTTGAAAAGCTGTAACGTGACGGCTGAAAAGCTGTAACACGACGGATGAAAAGCTGTAACACGGCGGTTGAAAAGCTGTAACACGACGGCTGAAAAGCTGTAACGTGGCCTGTGTGTGAGTGTTGACGAGAGTAGCGGACAAGGCCGTGCGTACATGTGTCGGTGTTAGATGAGACTAGACTGATCCACTGCTAACACAGGCCTGAGACTAGGGCACAGTTACTGTATAAATATTGTAATGGATGAAGACTGTTAATGAAAATAAAATAACCGGCATTACCGATAAAATAAAAAATAAAAAAATATTTATTTATTTCCTTTTTGGAGGGGGGGGGGGGGCAACTGACTGAAGACAGGACAGTCAGATATTCGTGCGGTTGAGTCCGTTTCTGCTGTAACATGGACTACAGTAACATGGACTACAGTAACATGGACTAGAGTAACATGGACTACAGTAGCAGGGACTAGAGTAACAGGGACTAGAGTAACAGGGACTAGAGTAACAGGGACTAGAGTAACAGGGACTAGAGTAACAGGGACTAGAGTAACAGGGACTAGAGTAACATGGACTAGAGTAACATGGACTAGAGTAACAGGGACTAGAGTAACAGGGACTAGAGTAACAGGGACTAGAGTAACAGGGACTACAGTAACATGGACTACAGTAACATGGACTACAGTAACATGGACTAGAGTAACAGGGACTAGAGTAACAGGGACTACAGTAACATGGACTACAGTAACATGGACTACAGTAACATGGACTACAGTAACATGGACTACAGTAACATGGACTAGAGTAACAGGGACTAGAGTAACAGGGACTACAGTAACATGGACTACAGTAACATGGACTACAGTAACATGGACTACAGTAACATGGACTACAGTAACATGGACTACAGTAACATGGACTACAGTAACATGGAATACAGTAACATGGACTACAGTAACATGGAATACAGTAACATGGAATACAGTAACATGGACTACAGTAACATGGACTACAGTAACATGGACTAGAGTAACATGGACTACAGTAACATGGACCACAGTAACAGGGACTACAGTAACAGGGACTACAGTAACATGGACTAGAGTAACATGGACCACAGTAACATGGACTACAGTAACATGGACTACAGTAACATGGACTACAGTAACATGGACTAGAGTAACATGGACTCTAAACAACGTGATGAAACTTTGTTGCTCCTTGCTGAAACAAGCAAGGTATTGTAGCAAACAAGTCTTTGGTTACCTAGACAACGCCCCCTCCCTGCAGGAACAGCACATGCAGTCAGAAGCGGAAGAGCAGAAAATGTCTTAAAATGTTTTATTTTTCTGTGTGTGTGTGTGTGTGTGTGTGTGTGTGTGTGTGTGTTCCTAGATCATGTCACGTCGCCCTGGGAATGGAGGAGAGCAAGGTTGAGCCTGCCTCGTCTCCACGACCGGGAAGTAACGCTCTCAGGGCTCTCGGCATAGTGGGATACCAAGGCTACGTCCCAAAATGCTCCCTATTCCCCTGTACAGTGTACTGCTTAGTAGTGCACTATATAGGGAATAGGGTGCCATTTGGGACGCTCACCCAGAGAGAGGGCTAACAAGGACAGAGGAACGACCAACAGCTCACTGATCTCCAGGGGCCGTAGAGACCGACTGAGATAAACAAACATTCATCAACAAACTGCTTCCATACAGTCTGTTGACTACCATCAGTATATTACTGTGAAGCTGTTGACTACCATCACTATATTACTGTGAAGCTGTTGACTACCATCAGTATGTTACTGTGAAGCTGTTGACTACCATCACTATATTACTGTGAAGCTGTAGACTACCATCAGTATGTTACTGTGAAGCTGTTGACTACCATCAGTATATTACTGTGAAGCTGTTGACTACCATCAGTATATTACTGTGAAGCTGTTGACTACCATCAGTATATTACTGTGAAGCTGTTGACCACCATCAGTATATTACTGTGAAGCTGTTGACTACCATCAGTATGTTACTGTGAAGCTGTTGACTACCATCAGTATGTTACTGTGAAGCTGTTGACTACCATCACTATATTACTGTGAAGCTGTAGACTACCATCAGTATGTTACTGTGAAGCTGTTGACTACCATCAGTATATTACTGTGAAGCTGTTGACTACCATCAGTATATTACTGTGAAGCTGTTGACTACCATCAGTATATTACTGTGAAGCTGTTGACCACCATCAGTATATTACTGTGAAGCTGTTGACTACCATCACTATATTACTGTGAAGCTGTTGACTACCGTCAGTATATTACTGTGAAGCTGTTGACTACCATCACTATATTACTGTGAAGCTGTTGACTACCATCAGTATGTTACTGTGAAGCTGTTGACTACCATCACTATATTACTGTGAAGCTGTTGACCACCATCAGTATGTTACTGTGAAGCTGTTGACCACCATCACTATATTACTGTGAAGCTGTTGACTACCATCAGTATGTTACTGTGAAGCTGTTGACCACCATCAGTATATTACTGTGAAGCTGTTGACCACCATCACTATATTACTGTGAAGCTGTTGACTACCATCAGTATGTTACTGTGAAGCTGTTGACTACCATCAGTATATTACTGTGAAGCTGTTGACTACCATCAGTATGTTACTGTGAAGCTGTTGACTACCATCAGTATATTACTGTGAAGCTGTAGACTACCATCAGTATGTTACTGTGAAGCTGTAGACTACCATCAGTATATTACTGTGAAGCTGTTGACTACCATCTGTATATTACTGTGAAGCTGTTGACTACCATCAGTATGTTACTGTGAAGCTGTTGACTAGATTGTGTATGACTGACTGTACGGTGGGATGTGGTTCTAGATGTGTACTGACTGACTGTACGGTGGGATGTGGTTCTAGATGTGTACTGACTGACTGTACGGTGGATGTGGTTCTAGATGTGTACTGACTGACTGTACGGTGGGATGTGGTTCTAGATGTGTACGGTGGATGTGGTTCTAGATGTGTACTGACTGACTGTACGGTGGATGTGGTTCTAGATGTGTACGGTGGATGTGGTTCTAGATGTGTACTGACTGACTATACGGTGGATGTGGTTCTAGATGTGTACTGACTGACTATACGGTGGATGTGGTTCTAGATGTGTACGGTGGATGTGGTTCTAGATATGTACTGACTGACTATACGGTGGATGTGGTTCTAGATGTGTACTGACTGACTGTACGGTGGGATGTGGTTCTAGATGTGTACTGACTGACTGTACGGTGGATGTGGTTCTAGATGTGTACTGACTGACTGTACGGTGGATGTGGTTCTAGATGTGTACTGACTGACTGTACGGTGGATGTGGTTCTAGATGTGTACTGACTGACTATACGGTGGATGTGGTTCTAGATGTGTACTGACTGACTGTACGGTGGGATGTGGTTCTAGATGTGTACGGTGGATGTGGTTCTAGATGTGTACTGACTGACTGTACGGTGGGATGTGGTTCTAGATGTGTACGGTGGATGTGGTTCTAGATGTGTACTGACTGACTGTACGGTGGGATGTGGTTCTAGATGTGTACGGTGGATGTGGTTCTAGATGTGTACTGACTGACTGTACGGTGGATGTGGTTCTAGATGTGTACGGTGGATGTGGTTCTAGATGTGTACTGACTGACTATACGGTGGATGTGGTTCTAGATGTGTACTGACTGACTATACGGTGGATGTGGTTCTAGATGTGTACGGTGGATGTGGTTCTAGATGTGTACTGACTGACTGTACGGTGGATGTGGTTCTAGATGTGTACTGACTGACTATACGGTGGATGTGGTTCTAGATGTGTACTGACTGACTGTACGGTGGATGTGGTTCTAGATGTGTACTGACTGACTATACGGTGGATGTGGTTCTAGATGTGTACTGACTGACTGTACGGTGGATGTGGTTCTAGATGTGTACGGTGGATGTGGTTCTAGATGTGTACTGACTGACTGGCAGGTGAGAGGAGAGCCACCAGTAGAGCCTCTGTCTGTATGACCTCTGACCTACCAATAACCTAGCCGATAACATAGAAACATGATTACTAGAATGGATTCCCATCGATTCTCTTTCTATGCACTACACAACTGTAACACAGTACCAGAACACACATCCCTGGATCTATCGTCTTTTCAGTTCTCTGCAGCTAACGACTGGAACGAGCTGCAACAAACACTCAAACTGGACAGCTTTATCTCTTAATTCAAAGACTCAATCATTACCCTTTGTGCTGTTGTCTCTGCTCAATAATGTTTGTACCATGTTTGGTGCTGCTACCATGTTTTGTGCTGCTGCCATGTTGTGCTGCTAACATGTTGTTGTCATGTTGTATTGCTGCCACGTTGTTGTCATGTTGTGTTGCTACCATGTTGTCATGTGGTGTTGCTACCATGTTGTTGTCATGTTGTATTGCTACCATGTTGTTGTCATGTTGTATTGCTACCATGTTGTTGTCATGTTGTGTTGCTACCATGTTGTTGTCATGTTGTGTTGTTGTCATGTGGTGTTGCTACCATGTTGTTGTCATGTGGTGTTGCTACCATGTTGTTGTCATGTGGTGTTGCTACCATGTTGTTGTCATGTTGTATTGCTACCATGTTGTTGTCATGTTGTGTTGCTACCATGTTGTTGTCATGTGGTGTTGCTACCATGTTGTTGTCATGTGGTGTTGCTACCATGTTGTTGTCATGTTGTATTGCTGCCACGTTGTTGTCATGTTGTATTGCTAACATGTTGTTGTCATGTTGTATTGCTACCATGATGTTGTCATGTTGTATTGCTACCATGTTGTTGTCATGTTGTCATGTAGACTGATCCACTGCTAACACAGTGATGAGACTAGACTGATCCACTGCTAACAAAAGTGATGAGACTAGACTGATCCACTGCTAGCACAGGGCTGAGACTAGACTGATCCACTGCTAACACAGTGATGAGACTAGACTGATCCACTGCTAACACAGGGCAGAGACTAGACTGATCCACTGCTAGCACAGTGATGAGACTAGACTGATCAACTGCTAACACAGGGCAGAGACTAGACTGATCCACTGCTAGCACAGTGATGAGACTAGACTGATCCACTGCTAACACAGTGATGAGACTAGACTGATCCACTGCTAACACAGTGATGAGACTAGACTGATCCACTGCTAACACAGTGATGACACTAGACTGATCCACTGCTAGCACAGTGATGAGACTAGACTGATCCACTGCTAGCACAGTGATGAGACTAGACTGATCCACTGCTAGCACAGTGATGAGACTAGACTGATCCACTGCTAGCACAGTGATGAGACTAGACTGATCCACTGCTAGCACAGTGATGAGACTAGACTGATCCACTGCTAACACAGTGATGAGACTAGACTGATCCACTGCTAACACAGCGATGAGACTAGACTGATCCACTGCTAACACAGCGATGAGACTAGACTGATCCACTACTAGCACAGCGATGAGACTAGACTGATCCACTGCTAACACAGCGATGAGACTAGACTGATCCACTGCTAGCACAGCGATGAGACTAGACTGATCCACTGCTAGCACAGCGATGAGACTAGACTGATCCACTGCTAGCACAGCGATGAGACTAGACTGATCCACTGCTAGCACAGCGATGAGACTAGACTGATCCACTACTAGCACAGCGATGAGACTAGACTGATCCACTGCTAGCACAGCGATGAGACTAGACTGATCCACTGCTAGCACAGTGATGAGACTAGACTGATCCACTGCTAGCACAGTGATGAGACTAGACTGATCCACTGCTAGCACAGTGATGAGACTAGACTGATCCACTGCTAGCACAGTGATGAGACTAGACTGATCCACTGCTAGCACAGTGATGAGACTAGACTGATCCACTGCTAGCACAGTGATGAGACTAGACTGATCCACTGCTAGCACAGTGATGAGACTAGACTGATCCACTGCTAGCACAGTGATGAGACTAGACTGATCCACTGCTAGCACAGGGCTGAGACTAGACTGATCCACTGCTAGCACAGTGACGAGACTAGACTGATCCACTGCTAGCACAGTGACGAGACTTGACTGATCCACTGCTAGCACAGTGATGAGACTAGACTGATCCACTGCTAGCACAGTGATGAGACTAGACTGATCCACTGCTAGCACAGTGATGAGACTAGACTGATCCACTACTAGCACAGGGCTGAGACTAGACTGATCCACTGCTAGCACAGTGATGAGACTAGACTGATCCACTGCTAGCACAGTGATGAGACTAGACTGATCCACTGCTAGCACAGTGATGAGACTAGACTGATCCACTGCTAGCACAGTGATGAGACTAGACTGATCCACTGCTAGCACAGTGATGAGACTAGACTGATCCACTGCTAGCACAGGGCTGAGACTAGACTGATCCACTGCTAGCACAGTGACGAGACTAGACTGATCCACTGCTAGCACAGTGACGAGACTTGACTGATCCACTGCTAGCACAGTGATGAGACTAGACTGATCCACTGCTAGCACAGTGATGAGACTAGACTGATCCACTGCTAGCACAGTGATGAGACTAGACTGATCCACTACTAGCACAGGGCTGAGACTAGACTGATTCAATGCTAGCACAGTGATGAGACTAGACTGATCCACTGCTAGCACAGTGATGAGACTAGACTGATCCACTGCTAACACAGGGCTGAGACTAGACTGATCCACTGCTAGCACAGTGATGAGACTAGACTGCTCCACTGCTAGCACAGTGATGAGACTAGACTGATCCACTGCTAGCACAGTGATGAGACTAGACTGATCCACTGCTAGCACAGTGATGAGACTAGACTGATCCACTGCTAGCACAGGGCTGAGACTAGACTGATCCACTGCTAGCACAGTGATGAGACTAGACTGATCCACTGCTAGCACAGTGATGAGACTAGACTGATCCACTACTAGCACAGAGCTGAGACTAGACTGATCCACTGCTAGCACAGTGATGAGACTAGACTGATCCACTGCTAGCACAGTGATGAGACTAGACTGATCCACTGCTAGCACAGTGATGAGACTAGACTGATCCACTGCTAACACAGGGCTGAGACTAGACTGATCCACTGCTAGCACAGCGATGAGACTAGACTGATCCACTGCTAGCACAGCGATGAGACTAGACTGATCCACTGCTAGCACAGCGATGAGACTAGACTGATCCACTGCTAGCACAGTGATGAGACTAGACTGATCCACTGCTAGCACAGTGATGAGACTAGACTGATCCACTGCTAGCACAGTGATGAGACTAGACTGATCCACTGCTAGCACAGTGATGAGACTAGACTGATCCACTGCTAGCACAGTGATGAGACTAGACTGATCCACTGCTAGCACAGTGATGAGACTAGACTGATCCACTGCTAGCACAGTGATGAGACTAGACTGATCCACTGCTAGCACAGTGATGAGACTAGACTGATCCACTGCTAGCACAGTGATGAGACTAGACTGATCCACTGCTAACACAGGGCTGAGACTAGACTGATCCACTGCTAGCACAGTGATGAGACTAGACTGCTCCACTGCTAGCACAGTGATGAGACTAGACTGATCCACTGCTAGCACAGTGATGAGACTAGACTGATCCACTGCTAGCACAGTGATGAGACTAGACTGATCCACTGCTAGCACAGTGATGAGACTAGACTGATCCACTGCTAGCACAGTGATGAGACTAGACTGATCCACTGCTAGCACAGTGATGAGACTAGACTGATCCACTGCTAGCACAGTGATGAGACTAGACTGATCCACTGCTAGCACAGTGATGAGACTAGACTGATCCACTACTAGCACAGGGCTGAGACTAGACTGATTCAATGCTAGCACAGTGATGAGACTAGACTGATCCACTGCTAGCACAGTGATGAGACTAGACTGATCCACTGCTAACACAGGGCTGAGACTAGACTGATCCACTGCTAGCACAGTGATGAGACTAGACTGCTCCACTGCTAGCACAGTGATGAGACTAGACTGATCCACTGCTAACACAGGGCTGAGACTAGACTGATCCACTGCTAACACAGGGCTGAGACTAGACTGATCCACTGCTAACACAGTGATGAGACTAGACTGATCCACTGCTAGCACAGTGATGAGACTAGACTTATCCACTGCTAACACAGTGATGAGACTAGACTGATCCACTGCTAGCACAGTGATGAGACTAGACTGATCCACTGCTAGCACAGCGATGAGACTAGACTGATCCACTGCTAGCACAGCGATGAGACTAGACTGATCAACTGCTAGCACAGTGATGAGACTAGACTGATCCACAGCTAGCACAGTGATGAGACTAGACTGATCCACTGCTAGCACAGTGATGAGACTAGACTGATCCACTGCTAGCACAGTGATGAGACTAGACTGATCCACTGCTAGCACAGTGATGAGACTAGACTGATCCACTGCTAACACAGTGATGAGACTAGACTGATCCACTGCTAGCACAGTGATGAGACTGGACTGATCCACTGCTAACACAGCGATGAGACTAGACTGATCCACTGCTAGCACAGGGCTGAGACTAGACTGATCCACTGCTAGCACAGCGATGAGACTAGACTGATCCACTGCTAGCACAGTGATGAGACTAGACTGCTCCACTGCTAGCACAGTGATGAGACTAGACTGATCCACTGCTAGCACAGTGATGAGACTAGACTGATCCACTGCTAACACAGTGATGGGACTAGACTGATCCACTGCTAGCACAGTGATGAGACTAGACTGATCCACTGCTCACACAGGGCTGAGACTAGACTGATCCACTGCTAACACAGGGCTGAGACTAGACTGATCCACTGCTAGCACAGTGATGAGACTAGACTGATCCACTGCTAGCACAGTGATGAGACTAGACTGATCCACTGCTAGCACAGTGATGAGACTAGACTGATCCACTGCTAACACAGTGATGAGACTAGACTGATCCACTGCTAGCACAGTGATGAGACTAGACTGATCCACTGCTAACACAGCGATGAGACTAGACTGATCCACTGCTAGCACAGGGCTGAGACTAGACTGATCCACTGCTAGCACAGGGCTGAGACTAGACTGATCCACTGCTAGCACAGCGATGAGACTAGTAAGAAACTGAGAATAATCTTGTGTAAAACAGACCTTGGTCTCGATATGACTCCCTGCTAAAATAAAGACTAAATAAATACAAATTGTCCATTGTCAGAATGTAGTGAACAGCAGGACCCTGACGTGTAGCCTCGGATAACCTGTACCTTGTTGATGGTGAGGTTCTCATTCCGTAGCCTCTGTTTGTTCTTCTGCAACTTGCTGGGCATCATCATCTTGCCCGTTCGGAAGTCAAAACATCCCAGATCCACCGTGTTGCCGAGGTAACGGGACAGCTGGGGTTTGCTCCGGAACTTCTTCCCTTTGGGACTGAGGGGGGGGGAGGAAAGACAACAACAACAACATTAGATCACAGACAACACAAACAACAACAACATTAGATCACAGACAACACAAACAACAACAACATTAGATCACAAACAACAACAACAGCATTAGATCACAAACAACAACAACAGCAGTAGATCATTGACAACAGCAGCAAACCCGGCATGGCAGCACAACCCAGCAACATAACCCAGGTCAAACCCAGCATGGCATCACAACCCAGCAACATAACCCAGGTCAAACCCGGCATGGCATCACAACCCAGCAACATAACCCAGGTCAAACCCGGCATGGCATCACAACCCAGCAACATAACCCAGGTCAAACCCGGCATGGCATCACAACCCAGCTACATAACCCAGGTCAAACCCGGCATGGCATCACAACCCAGCTACATAACCCAGGTCAAAACCAGCATGGCATCACAACCCAGCAACATAACCCAGGTCAAACCAGGCATGGCATCACAACCCAGCAACATAACCCAGGTCAAACCCGGCATGGCATCACAACCCAGCAACATAACCCAGGTCAAACCCGGCATGGCATCACAACCCAGCTACATAACCCAGGTCAAACCCAGCATGGCATCACAACCCAGAGCCTGGCCCAGCGGCCTTGTGAATGTTAACCTGTTTAAAGGTCTTACTCACCTCAGCCACAGAGAGCGAGATTACACAGTCGTATGGAACATCTGGTGCTCTCATGCATGGTTCAGAGTTGCTTGCCTCGAAAGCAAGCATAGAAGGTATTTAGCTCATCTGGTAGGGTCCCAGTAGTAGCGTCCAGATTAGGCGTCACTACATACACCCTGGTTCGAATTCAGGCTGTATCACAACCTGCCGTGATTGGGAGCCCCATAGGGGGGGGGGGGGGGGGCACAATCAGCCCAGCGTCGTACGAATAAGTGCTGCGGTTATAGCACAATATATTTTTACGCATGTTAAACATTTATGTTTGTTAATATGTATTATCATATGCAGCCTATAACAATGTTGAAATGATTTCAGGCTTTTATTTTGAAAAACGACGAGTAAAAAGCCATTTTGGTCAGAGGAAGTATGCAGACCTGATTTGGCGCACTCCCGTGAGCGTGCCATTTGTTATTTTTCCTTTCTATTGAAAACGGTATTGTCCGGTTGAAATATTATTGATTATAAAGACAATTAAACAATCTGAGGATTAATTATAAACATAATTTGACATGTTTCGACGAACTTTACCGGTACTTTTAGTATGTATTCGTCTGCCTGTTGGGACCGCCATGGAGCCATTGGATTACTGAACAAAACGCACCAACAAAAATGCGTTTGTGGGACATAAAGAGGGACTTTATCGAACAAAACGAACATTTACTGTGTACCTGGGAGTCTTGTGAGTGCAACCACATGAAGATCAAAGGTAAGTGATTAATTTTATCGCTGTTTCTGACTTTAGTGACTCCTCTACTTGGCTGGTAAATGTTTGTATGCTTTTTTACATGGGGCGCTGTCCTCAGATAATCGCATGGTATGCTTTCGCCGTAAAGCCTTTTTGAAATCTGACACAGCGGCTGGATTAACAAGAAGTTCATCTTTAAGCCGATGTATAACACTTGTATATTTTATGAATGCTTATTATGTGTATTTCTGTATTTTGAATTTGGCGCTCTGCAATTTTACCCGGATGTTGGCCAGGTGGGACGCTAGCCAGGTGGGACGCGTCCCACATACCCAAGAGAGGATAAAAAGGATAAACATTCACATGCAACACCATGGGCAAGAAAAACATATATACATTGGCCATGCTGTCAATCCAGAATGACTTCTGCTGCATTCAAAACAACTGGAAACTCAGAAATCTCAGACTTCAGTGAGTTCAAGACAACTGGGATGAGCTCCAACTGGAAAAACTGGACCGAGGTGATGGGGGACAGACTGGTGGACCGAGGTGATGGAGGACCGAGGTGATGGGGGACAGACTGGTGGACCGGGGTGATGGAGGACAGACTGGTGATGGGGGACAGACTGGTGGACCAGAATACACTGCGCAGAACATTGATGTAGCATGGGCAATGTTCCCCATCTCCTCAAAAGTATATCTGTCATTGCAAATGTTAGACTCCACTCTGAGGCACATCGTTCTGCAGGTTGAAACATCGTGAGATTGTAGACTCCTAAATTGATAGTGCAGTTTGTTTAGGCAATTTTACAGCTAACTAGCTACGTTACATGCTGATATTGTCTTGGTATTATTGTCTGAAGCGATGTATTCTACCTAGCTAGCTAGCCAGCCAGCCCATAGAGCATTGCGGATTCTGCAGTCGACTTGAGCTGCAACCGATTTCCACAACAATTTTCCATGTTGCTACCAACCTTATCATAAAGCCAAAATGAAACATGTGTTCACAAAAAATATTGTTCTCACATATTAGTGATATTTAACACTGTAAATGAAAGGAATGAGTGGTTTTGGGTGCAAAACTAACGCCACCAATATTACATCTGTGTCCTACAATGACAGGAACCAAAAACATAATATAAAATAGTAATGATAATACGAAGTTAAGTATTATATCTCTTTTTTGTATGTTTCTGCACAAACTGTAACACTGTAACACGTTAATAAAGCAGCTCACTGTTCGAGTGTTGGCATTTATTTCCTACGACAACCGAGAAACCACGACAACCGAGAAACAAGCGAGAAACTACGACAACCGAGAAACCACGACAACCGAGAAACCACGACAACCGAGAAACCACGACAACCGAGGAACTACAACAACCGAGAAACCACGACAACCGAGAAACCACGACAACCGAGAAACCACGACAAGCGAGAAACTACGACAACCGAGAAACTCAGGATAGGATCAACTAGGAAATCATGGTGTAACGTGAGCACCAACATCCTGGGGTTGAGGATAGACGAAATAAAAAACACTTGAGAGTAGGAAACGAAATCGAAACCGTTAAGATTTGAAAAGTCGTGTTGTGTATATGCCCAGCGTTAGGCGAACTGAAAGTGTGTTGAAAACAGTCGGGGAGGTTGACAACCTCCTCTATCTACCTCAGCTCCTCTCATATGCAGACGGAACGAGCGCCTAGCTCTGTGACCGGCTCTGTGACTCAATGCCATGGAGATCCACCTCTGTGACCAGCGGTCGGAAGGACACAGATGAGTGTGTGACCGTGACTTGGTTCAGGGGCGAGTGAGTAGGTGACTCAGCGATGAGTCAAAGCTGAGCCAGAGAGAACTCACCCTTCCACATAACAACGCCTTTCAGAGAAACTCACCAAGACACAAACACACCCTAGCCCAGTCTCAGACTGACTACCTCTCTACCACACGGCTCACTGGTGAGAGGGGTTGAGGGTGTGGAATTCCACATTGGTTAGCTTTCTTCATGTAATGTTGACCAGATAAACCATAGCAGGCTTGAAGGAACAAAGAAGATCAGAAATCTCTCCAAATTTCAACGTCCTATTCTCAGCATGTAGGCCTGTTTCCCCATCGTTCGCTTAGCTATCATGCTAATGTGCATGTGTGCCAGTAAGTTACACAGCAAAGTGGCTGTGAAAATGGAAAAGAGGAGCAGAGAAACAGAGCAGATGGAGTGAGAGAGTAGCCTCAATAGTTCTCCCTGGGCTTCTCCCTGGGCTTCTCCCTGGGCGTAGACACCAGCTCAGGGAGAACTGAGAGTAGAGAGAGCTCGTCAGGAAGTTTCCTGTGTTTATGCCTGCCTATCTGTGTGCCCGGCTGGCTCTCTGTCTGCCTACCTAGCTATCAGTCTGTCTGCCTGCCTGCCTGGCGGCAGACTCTGTGTGTAGTTGTGAGAGCTGCTAAGTGAAGTGAGTGAAGGGCAGGGCACACTTTCACGGCATGCTTGCTCCTCCCCCTCCCCCAGTGTAACCACAGCCTTCCTCCAGCCCACACCCTTTTGTCTCACTGCTGACAGCATGCTTTGCACCAGCTGGGTTGCAGGCAGGCACACAGACAGACAGGCAGAGACAGAAGAGACAAACAGAGATAGGAGAGAGAGAGAGACTAGATTTTGATCAACTCCCATATCTACTGGGTGAAATATCACAATTATTTATATTTATGTTTATTTATTTTCCCTTTTGTACTTTAACCATTTGCACATGGTTATACAAAACTGTATATATACACACACAATATGACATTTGTAATGTCTTTATTATTTTGGAACTTCTGTGAGTGTAATGTTTACTGTTAATTTTTATTGTTTATTTCACTTTTGTATATCATCTACTTCACTTGCTTTGGCAATGTTAACATATGTTTCCCATGCCAATAAAGCCCCTTGAATTGATAGGAGAGACAGATACTGAAATATACCAACACAGAGGCGGATGAGAGGGAAGCAGCGCACCAAAGCATGTGTGGAAGAAAAATATCATTATGGTGTAAAATAGGTCTATTAATTCCACTGAAGTGATCGCATTTCCTACTAACGTACTCCACGTTGCTTTGCCTGGCCCACAGCTTCCCTTCCCATCGATCGCCTGGCATGGAGGTATAGCGTATTTCCACCTGAAAGACCGCACGAGCAACAACGAGTTCATAGCTAATAGTCTATATTTTGAGGAAATGAAGGCATAGATTTGAAATTTTTCAACAACAAAAAATGTAGGGTAAGAAAAGGCTTTGATTTCTGGATAAACTGATGGAAAGGGGGGGGGGGGGTCTTAGTAAACATCTACCAGAAAAAAGTATTTAAAAGGTATCAGAAAAACATCAAAGCACAATCATGTTGACGTAAAGACCCAACTAATATCAACACTTATATTTTGTAGTGGACAAATGTGTTATCTTCTGTAAATGTAAGAAATATTGCTTTGTAATTTCGTTACCAAAAACCCACATATGTGTAAGATATTGTCTAATTTCTCTCCCTCATGAGGAGGGAGGATAATGAAAGTTCACAGAAGTAACAAATAATGGTAGACATACCAATTAGTTAGTAATTTTACTGATATACATTTTGTTTATGAATTATTAAGTGATTAAAACTCCTAATTCTATTCCCAAATGTAAAAAAATCTGTAACGGAATAACAGCAACTGAATTGGCTATAATGTGAAATCAATAACAGTCACAAACCACAGTTGGGTCACCTGCTACTGTCTTCCCTTCCACTGGTATACTGCTATATTCAGCTCATAACTGTCTCCTGCTACTGTCTTCCCTTCCACTGGTATACTGCTATATTCAGCTCATAACTGTCTCCTGCTACTGTCTTCCCTTCCACTGGTATACTGCTATATTCAGCTCATAACTGTCTCCTGCTACTGTCTTCCCTTCCACTGGTATACTGCTATATTCAGCTCATAACTGTCTCCTGCTACTGTCTTCCCTTCCACTGGTATACTGCTATATTCAGCTCATAACTGTCTCCTGCTACTGTCTTCCCTTCCACTGGTATACTGCTATATTCAGCTCATAACTGTCTCCTGCTACTGTCTTTCCTTCCACTGGTATACTGCTATATTCAGCTCATAACTGTCTCCTGCTACTGTCTTCCCTTCCACTGGTATACTGCTATATTCAGCTCATAACTGTCTCCTGCTACTGTCTTCCCTTCCACTGGTATACTGCTATATTCAGCTCATAACTGTCTCCTGCTACTGTCTTCCCTTCCACTGGTATACTGCTATATTCAGCTCATAACTGTCTCCTGCTACGGTCTTCCCTTCCACTGGTATACTCAGCTCATAACTGTCTCCTGCTACTGTCTTCCCTTCCACTGGTATACTGCTATATTCAGCTCATAACTGTCTCCTCCTACTGTCTTCCCTTCCACTGGTATACTGCTATATTCAGCTCATAACTGTCTCCTGCTACTGTCTTCCCTTCCACTGGTATACTGCTATATTCAGCTCATAACTGTTTACGTCTTTCTGTTGGTCAAACCAAGAGTGGCAAACAGACTGAGTAAGGACGACAACACCTCTCTCTCTCTCTACTTTTCTTTATGAGAGAGAGAGAGAACAGTATATTGTACTGAACTCTACTCCATTAAAGATGCAGCCATTACCTAGCACGCCAGTCAGGCAGATAGACAGCACACAGTGACATGTAGGTCAGTAGCTTAGCGCTGTGCCGAGCAGAGAGAGAGAGAGAGTGGGTTGTGAGGATCAGTGAACTTCACCGTGGCTCTAAGCTACAGTACAGTCCAGTACAGCCTGAACAACCCACTGAGGTGAGTGAACCAACCTGAAGCCAGCCAGCGCTCGCTATAGCACAGTTAGCCCTTCACTTCAGTCGCCACCACACAGCTGGTTTTCACACTCGCATAGAGAGTTGTCTCTTCAAAATGGCCGTGGCGACTCTCTCTCTCTGCTACGTCCCCCTCCACACTTCCGCTTAAACAGACTGACTAACAATGGACTTGTTGTGTGAACAGATAAAATGGCAGATTTAGGCCTACATACTCATTGATAATCAGTGTTAAATACAGCCTAAAGTCCCAGCATTTTGCAGCATAGGGCCAAGGCCTAAACGAGAGAAAACAAACATAGAAACTGTCAGTGTTATGGGGGTTGCGTGTTCAAATCAAATCAAATGTCATTTGTCACATGCTTCGTAAACAACAGGTGTAGACCAGAGGCGGCCGGTGCCAATTAAAGACGAGGGAGGACGAGTTTAGTTTATTTTAAATGAGCATGGCCTTATTTCTATTACAGCATATTGGATGACTGTCATTCATTTCCCATTCACCCAGCTCAATGTAACATCCATAGAGGCTACTACATGATACTTGAATTTTCCCTATACAAAATCAGGAGGTTGCTACAACCTAGCCTACGAAGGAAAGTTTACAACATAAGTGCACACAGGTCGAGAGAAAGGGTAGGCTAATCAACGTAACAGACACACTCAATACCGCCTTGCACACTGTTGCCTGTGTCTAGCTGATCTAGGGTGTAATCATGAGTCCAACAGTTGAAAACGAACGTTTTCAATTGGACACATTGAGGGTATGTTTATCCCCGTTTCGTTCTGTATGCTTACGTTTAAGAAACGTTTTTCAACAGAATCGACAGAATGAATACACCCCTGATCACCAGCAAACGCAGTTCACTTTCATAGCAGCCACGTACGAACAGCATATATATATATAAATAACTCCTTCTCACATCTACGCGCTCTCCTCCTCTCACCTTTTCCCTTCGCTTGTGGACTTCCGTGCACAAGACAACAGCTGTCTGTGACCAAGTGGGAAAACCTTTCCAAGCCAAACTTTCATACAATAACCACTAAACACAGACTACATCTTTGTCACTATATTAGCTAATGTCAGAGTCAACATGGCTACTAGAACTAACGCTTTATTAAAGTGTACAGTGTACAGCAAGCAGTTTAGCAGTTATACCGCCGGGCCCTGTGGCAATAAATTAATAAAACCAAAAGCTTACCTTGACTTGGAAGAGTTATAGCGTTGAATAGCCATAGCCAGCTAGCTAACATAGCACATCCCTCTCTGTTTGAGCTGCGTGTTTAAGTTGGCTGAACTAGCTAGCTGCATTCGCTACCTAGGTACAGTGTATTCATTAAGTATTCAGACCCCTTCCCATTTTCCACATTTTGTTACGTTTCCGCCTTATTCTAAAATTGATCAAATAAATAAAATTCCTCTTCAATCTACACACAATACCCCATAATGACAAAGCAAAAACAGGTTTGTCGAAATCCTTGTAAATGTATAAAAAAGGAAAAACAGAAATACCTTATTTACATAGGAATTCAGACTATTTGCTATGAGACTCGAAATTGAGCTCAGGTGCATCCTGTATCCATTGATCATCCTTGAGATGTTTCTACAGCTTGATTGGAGTCAACCTGTGGTTAATTCAATTGGTTGGACATGATTTGGAAAGGCACACACCTGTCTATATAAGGTCCCACAGTTGACAGTGCATGTCAGAGCAGAAACCAAGCCATGAGGTCGAAGGAATTGTCCGTAGAGCAGGATTGTGTCGAGAAACATATCTGGGGAAGGGTACCAAAAAGGTTCTGCAGCATTGAAGGTTCCCAAGAACACAGTGGCCTCCATTATTCTTAAATGGAAGACGTTTGGAACCACCAAGACTCTTCCTAGAGCTGGCCGCCCGGCCAAACTGAGCAATCAGGGGAGAAGGGCCTTGGTCAGGGAGGTGACCAAGAATTCGATGGTCACTCTGACAGAGCTTCAGAGGTCCTCTGTGGAGTTGGGAGAACCTTCCAGAAGGACAACCATCTCTGCACCACTCCACCAATCAGGCCTTTATGGTAGAGTGGCCAGACGGAAGTCACTCCTCAGTAAAAGGCACATGACAGCCCACTTGGAGTTGCCAAAAGGCACCTAAAGGACTCTCAGACCATCAGAAACAAGATTGAACTCTTTGGCCTGAATGCCAAGCGTCACGTCTGGAGGAAACCTGGCACCATCCCTACGGTGAAGCATGGTGGTGGCCGCATCATGCTGTGGGGATGTTTTTCAGCGGCAAGGGACTGTTTTTCAGCGGGAAGGGGTACCAGTAGTGAGTAACGATAACTTGGCTATATACAAGGGGTACCAGTACTGAGTAACGATAACTTGGCTATATACAAGGGGTACCAGTACTGAGTAATGATAACTAGGTTATATACAAGGGGTACCAGTACTGAGTAACGATAACTTGGCTATATACAAGGGGTACCAGTAGTGAGTAACGATAACTTGGCTATATACAAGGGGTACCAGTAGTGAGTAACGATAACTTGGCTATATACAAGGGGTACCAGTACTGAGTAACGATAACTTGGCTATATACAAGGGGTACCAGTACTGAGTAACGATAACTTGGCTATATACAAGGGGTACCAGTACTGAGTAACGATAACTTGGCTATATACAAGGGGTACCAGTACTGAGTAACGATAACTTGGCTATATACAAGGGGTACCAGTACTGAGTAACGATAACTTGGCTATATACAAGGGGTACCAGTACTGAGTAACGATAACTTGGCTATATACAAGGGGTACCAGTAGTGAGTAACGATAACTTGGCTATATACAAGGGGTACCAGTACTGAGTAACGATAACTTGGCTATATACAAGGGGTACCAGTACTGAGTAACGATAACTTGGCTATATACAAGGGGTACCAGTACTGAGTAACGATAACTTGGCTATATACAAGGGGTACCAGTACTGAGTAATTTATAACTTGGCTATATACAAGGGGTACCAGTACTGAGTAATGATAACTAGGTTATATACAAGGGGTACCAGTACTGAGTAACGATAACTTGGCTATATACAAGGGGTACCAGTACTGAGTAATGATAACTAGGTTATATACAAGGGGTACCAGTACTGAGTAATGATAACTAGGTTATATACAAGGGGTACCAGTACTGAGTAACGATAACTTGGCTATATACAAGGGGTACCAGTACTGAGTAACGATAACTTGGCTATATACAAGGGGTACCAGTACTGAGTAATGATAACTAGGCTATATAACAAGTGGTACCAGCACTGAGTAATTTATAACTTGGCTATATACAAGGGGTACCAGTACTGAGTAATGATAACTAGGCTATAGACAAGGGGTACCAGTACTGAGTAATGATAACTTGGCTATAGACAAGGGGTACCAGTACTGAGTAATGATAACTTGGCTATATACAAGGGGTACCAGTACTGAGTAATGATAACATGGCTATAGACAAGGGGTACCAGTACTGAGTAATGATAACTTGGCTATAGACAAGGGGTACCAGTACCGAGTCAATGTGCAGGGGTACGAGGTAATTGAGGTAAATATAGGTATAAGTTAGGTGTAAACAACAGCCATCAGGATAGATAATAAACAGTAGCAGCAGTGTATGTGATGAGTCAACGCAGAAAAGGTCACTGCAGATTCCTCTCCAGTCATTACCACGAGCCCGTCCTCCCCTAATTAAGGTGTCACCAACCTCCTGTGGTAGATATGTACATATAACTAGGAATAAAGTGACAGATGGTCAATAGTAGCAGCAGCGTATGTGATGAGTTAACGCAGAAAAGGTCACTGCAGATTGTCCGGGTAGCTATTGGTTAACTATTGAACTAACTATTTAGCAGTCTTATGTCTTGGGGGTAGAAGCTGTTCAGGGTCCTGTTGTTTCCAGACTTGGTGCATAGATTGCCGTGCGGTAGCAGAGAGAACAGTCTATGACTTTGGTGGCTGGAGTCTTTGACCCTTTTTAGGGCCTTCCTCTGACACCGCCTGGTGTAGAGGTCCTGGATGGCAGGGAGCTCAGACCCAGTGATGTACTGGGCTGTACACACTACCCTCTGTAGCGCCTTGCGGTCGGATACCAAGCAGTTGCCAGTTACCAAACCAATGAGTAGTAGCCTACACCTGGTCACATGGTTTCATTCTATAGCCCGGTAAGCATGGTCACATGTTGTTCTGTAGCATCTCTTTCAGCTTCACAGTCAGGCAGAGAGAGAGAGAGAGAGCGAGAGTGTGTGTGTGTGTGTGTGTGTGTGTGTGTGTGTGTGTGTGTGTGTGTGTGTGTGTGTGTGTGTGTGTGTGTGTGTGTGTGTGTGTGTGTGTGTGTGTGTGTGTGTGTGTGTGTGTGTGACCTAGCACTGAGTAGTAGTAATCCCATAACCTCTGATATTTACTACTGACCTCAGTTACTGTTCTACAAACCTCTGAGGGCAAAGAGTCTAGTGGAGTTCACTCTCACTCTGAAGAGATTCAATTCACCTCAAGTTTCCTTTCAAGTGTCAACAATGGCGAGTAGGCCCACTTCACTTAGAGAACGACTACTCATAAAAACATGTTTGTCACAAACCTTATCCACTTAGCCTAACACACAGAGCCCGATCCCACAGTCTCACAACAGCCGACTCTCGCCCTCTGCCTCAGATACCTGTATTCAGTCCTGCCTACCTTCCCACAGCCTGAAGACAGGAACTCCATCTCTGGGGCTGACTGAGGTGATGTGGGAAGAAGACAGGAACATCTCTGGGGCTGACTGAGGTGATGTGGGAAGAAGACAGGAACATCTCTGGGGCTGACTGAGGTGATGTGGGAAGAAGACAGGAACATCTCTGGGACTGACTGAGGTGATGTGGGAAGAAGACAGGAACATCTCTGGGGCTGACTGAGGTGATGTGGGAAGAAGACAGGAACATCTCTGGGACTGACTGAGGTGATGTGGGAAGAAGACAGGAACATCTCTGGGACTGACTGAGGTGATGTGGGAAGAAGACAGGAACTCCATCTCTGGGACTGACTGAGGTGATGTGGGAAGAAGACAGGAACATCTCTGGGGCTGACTGAGGTGATGTGGGAAGAAGACAGGAACTCCATCTCTGGGACTGACTGAGGTGATGTGGGAAGAAGACAGGAACATCTCTGGGACTGACTGAGGTGATGTGGGAAGAAGACAGGAACATCTTTGGGACTGGCTGAGGTGATGTGGGAACAAGACAGGGACTGACTGAGGTGATGTGGGAACAAGACAGGGACTGACTGAGGTGATGTGGGAACAAGACAGGGACTGACTGAGGTGATGTGGGAACAAGACAGGGACTGACTGGGGTGATGTGGGAACAAGACAGGGACTGGCTGAGGTGAAGTGGGAAGAAGACAGGAACATCTCTGGGACTGACTGAGGTGATGTGGGAAGAAGACAGGAACATCTCTGGGGCTGACTGAGGTGATGTGGGAAGAAGACAGGAACATCTCTGGGACTGACTGAGGTGATGTGGGAAGAAGACAGGAACATCTCTGGGACTGACTGAGGTGATGTGGGAAGAAGACAGGAACATCTCTGGGACTGACTGAGGTGATGTGGGAAGAAGACAGGAACATCTCTGGGACTGACTGAGGTGATGTGGGAAGAAGACAGGAACATCTCTGGGGCTGACTGAGGTGATGTGGGAAGAAGACAGGAACATCTCTGGGGCTGACTGAGGACAGGAACATCTCTGGGACTGACTGAGGTGATGTGGGAACAAGACAGGGACTGACTGAGGTGATGTGGGAAGAAGACAGGAACATCTCTGGGACTGACTGAGGTGATGTGGGAAGAAGACAGGAACATCTCTGGGACTGGCTGAGGTGATGTGGGAAGAAGACAGGAACATCTCTGGGACTGGCTGAGGTGATGTGGGAAGAAGACAGGAACTCCATCTCAAATCAAATCAAATTTTATTTGTCACATGCGCCGAATACAACAAGTGGAAAGCCTCCACATTGACTCTGTACCGGTACCCCCTGTATATAGCCTCCACAATGACTCTGTACCAGTACCCCCTGTATATAGCCTCCACATTGACTCTGTACCGGTACCCCCTGTATGTAGCCTCCACATTGACTCTGTATCGTAACACCCTGTATATAGTCTCCACGTTGACTCTGTACCGGTACCCCCTATATGTAGCCTCCACATTGACTCTGTACCGGTACCCCCTGTATATAGCCTCCACATTGACTCTGTACCGGTACCCCCTGTATATAGTCTCCACATTCTCTCTTTCTCTCTGAGAACCTGAGCCCTAGGACCATACGTCAGGACTACCGGGCATGATGACACCTTGCTGTCCCCAGTCCGCCTGGCCTTGCTGCTATTCCAGTTTCAACTGTTCTGCCTGCGGTTACGGAACCCCTACCTGTCCCAGACCTGCTGTTTTCAACTCTTAATGATCGGCTATGAAAAGCCAACTGAGATTTATTCCTGATTATTATTTGACCATGCTTGTCATTTATGAACATTTTGAAAATCTTGGCTCTCTCTAATTTTCTCCTTCTCTCTTTCTTTCTCTCGGAGGACCTGAGCCCTAGGACCATACGTCGGGACTACCGGCCGTGGTGACTCCTTGCTGTCCCCAGTCCGCCTGGCCTTGCTGCTATTCCAGTTTCAACTGTTCTGCCTGCGGTTATGGAACCCCTACCTGTCCCAGACCTGCTGTTTTCAACTCTTAATGATCGGCTATGAAAAGCCAACTGAGATTTATTCCTGATTATTATTTGACCATGCTTGTCATTTATGAACATTTTGAAAATCTTGGCTCTCTCTAATTTTCTCCTTCTCTCTTTTTTTCTCTCGGAGGACCTGGGCCCTAGGACCATGCGTCGGGACTGCCGCCCGTGGTGACTCCTTGCTGTCCCCAATCCGCCTGGCCTTGCTGCTATTCCAGTTTCAGCTGTTCTGCCTGCGGTTATGGAACCGCCACCTGTCCCAGACCTGTTGTTTTTCAACTCTTGATGATCGGCTATGAAAAGCCAACTGAAAATGATTCATGATTATTATTTGACCATGCTTGTCACTTATGAACATTTTTGAACATCTTGGCATAGTTCTGTTATAATCTCCACCCGGCACAGCCAGAAGAGGACTGGCCACCCCTCATAGCCTGGTTCCTCTCTAGGTTTCTTCCTAGGTTTTGGCCTTTCTAGGGAGTTTTTCCTAGCCACCGTGCTTCTACACCTGCATTACTAGCTGTTTGGGGTTTTAGGCTGGGTGTCTGTACAGCACTTCGAGATATTAGCTGATGTACGAAGGGCTATATAAAATAAAATTGATTGATTGAATATATACTTCAGGGATTGCTGCCGACCTCCCCACACAGCCACATGTCATTCCATGGACTAGCCTAGTACTAGGCCTGTCCTCTCCTGAGGCTAAGGCTCCATTATACAACAGCACAGTTTATGGGAATACTGAACTAGCATAATGAACTAGCATAATGAACTAGCATAATGAACTAGCATAATGAACTAGCATACTGAACTAGCATACTGAACTAGCATAATGAACTAGCATAATGAACTAGCATAATGAACTAGCATAATGAACTAGCATAATGAACTAGCATAATAAACTAGCATAATGAACTAGCATAATGAACTAGCATAATGAACTAGCATAATGAACTAGCATAATGAACTAGCATAATGAACTAGCATAATGAACTAGCATAATGAACTAGCATAATGAACTAGCATAATAAACTAGCATACTGAACTAGCATACTGAACTAGCATACTGAACTAGCATACTGAACTAGCATAATGAACTAGCATAATGAACTAGCATAATGAACTAGCATAATAAACTAGCATAATGAACTAGCATAATGAACTAGCATAATGAACTAGCATAATGAACTAGCATAATGAACTAGCATAATGAACTAGCATAATGAACTAGCATAATGAACTAGCATAATGAACTAGCATAATGAACTAGCATAATGAACTAGCATAATTCTAAGAATGGATTTTCTTTTCTTTCTGGAATTCAGCTGGTCAACAAAACATAACGCTCGTAATCTCCTCATGGAACTCGGTACAAACACACCGTTTTCATGGAACTCAGACATGTTGACTGTATTATTGGTTCCTTCCACAGACTTCAGGTTCAGTCAGTACTGTGTACAAAACAACATGGAGAAGGCATGAAGGTAGGAGCAGAACAATAAAACACAGAGAGGGAGGTGGCGGACCGTGAGCCACAGGTAGCCTACGCCAAGACCCAGATATCACTGACAGGCTACCCAGACTGACCTAGCTTTGATATGAAAAGGACGAGCGTCAGTCTGTGATCTAAGATCAGTTTGAGAGTGAGAAATGAGGGCAGGAAGTGGGCTTGACCTCTTCATTTGATCCCAGGTGTGAAGAGAAGCCATGCAGCATATGGCTGGGGAGTGAGTACAGTTAACCTAGCTTGCTGAGTGAGCAGGGGGGGGGGGGGGGGACATTAACACGAGCACCAACCAACAGTGTGTGGTCTTTTTACAACCCTACCCTCCCCGCCACACAGCCACAGACAGCACCTTAAACAAACCCACCCAACACCCCTCCCCCAACAGCCCACGCACCAACGACATGCAAAGAACTTGCTTTGTGAACGAGGGGATGGTGGCTGGAAGGGGGTGGAGGGGGGGGGGGGGGGGGGCAGGTTTTGGGAGTGGGGACAGTGGGGGGTCTTGGATAGTTAAGTGGCTTCACTGCAGTTGAATTGTGTTTTCAAATTAAATAAAAAAATATTTTTTTTATATAAATATATTTATGTATATATATTTATGTATTTTTACAAGGGGAAACCCGGCCGACAATATTTTTTACACAACCTCAGTGCTTCAGGTTATTCTATAAATCTAGTCATTGTTGTTGAGACAGGAGTTTTAAATTGGAGCGTCACCACATGGAATTCTGGGATCAAAAGCTTCCGCTTAGCAACCAATCAGAGTGGATAGGTGCTGAGCTGCTGTGTGGCGTAGAATAGTCTGCTCTTCCTCAGTGTGTGTCCAGTCCCTGTTGTTGGCAGCTCTCTCTCTCTCTCTCTCCATGAGAAGGGACAAACACAGAGCCGGCCAGTACAGGATGTCAGAACCACCTAGATACACACTGACAAGGCCGCACCTGAGACTGTCCAAAGGCCTCGCTTGCTTTCACCACACTCTACACTATCACACAGTCGTACAAAACCACACACACTCACTATCACAGGTCTACACACACCATCGAACAAGACCTTCACACTATGACACGAGAGCTACGCTACAACAGCTTTCAAAAAAACAAACACCCCACGGCCAACACTTCTCACACGCTGCTGGGATCATACCATTTGAATAAGAATGAGAGGCATGTTTTTCACCAGTGAGAGGGAGGGAGGGGTGTAGAGTACACAGGCAGGCAGGCAGGCTCATTGGCCCAGGCCCCAGGATGCAGCCGGAGTCACACTCCAGAGGCAATAGGCCAGCAGCCCGAGGGCATTGCCTTCAAAACACTGAGCTGGGGGGGGGGGGGGGGGGGGGCCTAGTATGTTGTTTTCAGTTGTAAGTTGTTGTTCATGCTGATCATTACACAGGGGTATACTATAAAGCAGGATCAATGACTTAGCCAGCTAACTTGCCAAAATATCATTATTATTTATTTTAATTTTTTTTTTTTTTTTAAGATAAACTTGAAAATGGCCATGGTCTCTTTGACTCAACAACCCCCAAAAAAAACATATCTGAGTTTAGTTTTATGAACGAACCAAAACATCTAGTTGTAGTATACCACCCTGATCTTAGATCTACCTGGAAGACAAACGCTATCAATCCGTCTCAATCTGAATCTCCTCGAAGGGAGGAGAAAGAAATGCTTATGCTGTGTTTCAGTCAGATTTCCCCAGGTGGAAGGAACGCACATGATCACAACACACAAATGGTTTAGAACTTTCATAGTTTTGATTATTTGAATCTTGACCCCCCCCAAACACAGGCACACATATAGTCAGCAACAAGTTGGACACCTTTTTTGAGGCCACAAACCAGACGGGGCCTGCATTGGGTAACCAATCAATGAGTTACTGAGGAAGGTGAAGGCCTACAGCAAAGCAGCTAAATGAAAAGATGAACTGTCATTTAGCTTTGAAGAGTCCCAAAAGCATAAACGCCAACTATAGCTTATAGACCATTTATGAAGGACCATGTTGTAAATTGCCAGGGAATTAGCCGCACAGATAATGTACTTTAGACAGAAGGCTGAGTTCCAATGGTTTAGCCTAGATTGCAAACAGAGTTTCAGTTTCAGAGGTGTCATTTATCAAGATCATCACTGTGCTTCTACACCTGCATTGCTTGCTGTTTTGGGGTTTTAGGCTGGGTTTCTGTACAGCACTTTGAGATACCAGCT
The DNA here is from genome assembly GCF_045679555.1 of Salvelinus alpinus. Lineage (NCBI taxonomy): Eukaryota > Metazoa > Chordata > Actinopteri > Salmoniformes > Salmonidae > Salvelinus > Salvelinus alpinus. Next base: position 114,775,041 of record NC_092086.1, on the reverse strand, counting down.
GATGTACGAAGGGCTATATAAATACATTTAGTTTGATTTGATTTGATCACGCATATCAATCACATGATGAGACACGGTCAAGAATGCAAGTGACCAAATAATAGTTTTCATAAATCAGAATCTCACCATCTCTAGTCTAAACTAAGATACATTTGAACTTCTGCTGGTAATACAAAATGTGTGATACAATGTTGCTACTGTACTTGTGCAGTTTTTTGATACAATGTTCACACTGATAGCATAAAACTAGCAACATTGTGGCACTGAGTGTGAGTGGGTGCCCAAGCTTAAGGTTTAGCTAGCTAGTTAGCTTTAGCCCATACTTTTCTCCTTGGAAAATAGTTATTGTAGCTAATCAGACAACTAAGTAACTATCATAACTTGTGAACCTTTCAAGATAGATAACAGTACCGTTGGCTATCTTCATGATCGATCATTACCTGTAGTAATACACATCACACTTGCCAGCACTGAGCCCTGACTTCCGGATCACTTCTTCTTTTTTCCAACCCGGTGGCAGAGAGGGGCAATCCATCCTCTTCTTCTCCATAATCATCTAGCAATACTTTACGTTTGGGAATCACCCCAATCGTTATTCAAGACCGACGAAATAGCTAAAGAATACAACAACGTGTTAATAAATATAGCTGACCTGGCGACCTAACGTGAACGTGAAGCTACCTAAAAAAACGTTTCAACTGCTAACTACTTGAAACCAGAGCGAAACTAGGAACTTCTTATTTCCGCGATTTGTATCGAGGACTTTCGGTAGATAGATAGCTATATCGTTGGTTTGACAGGTTTTCCCTCTTTGATCTTCAACTATCCAACTATGAGACACGGCAATTGTATCTCAGTACTCGACCGCGGCGGTGGCAGTGACGTTGAGATATTTCAGCACTTCCCACACACTGACCCAGCGCCTGGCAACCGCACCGCTCGCTACAGCAACGCCCCGCCTCTCTGGAACGTCCCGTCACTTCTCGCTTCCCCATAAGAGATCCTATTTCCAATTCCTAATTCTGTACGGGGTTCCTCCCTTTCTAGGCGGTGATGCAACATTTACAGAGAAAATACCATTCTTATTCAGTAAAATATGAACCTAAAAAAAAAAAAAAAATTATCAAGTTGAACCGTTTATTTCTGAAAATTCTTCAATTTGAATGTTTCTGCAAGTATTAGCATTGGCTTATACATAGCCGCGGGATGTAGAGGTTGATGAAAGTGCTGCAAAACCAAGGCTCTAAAGATGCATATCCTCTTTAAACTCCTCCCGATTAGGAATGTTTTTTTCTGAGAATAGAGAAAAGTTCCTATCAAATGATCTGAACGGTGTAGTTGTATCAGATTTGCCACTGCGGCTGCGCAGCAAAGCAACCTTCTGTATAGTTATATTCATACAGAATTCTAACTCCATTGATAGCATAGTCTTACGCAGTCATCAACATGGCTAGTCTATTTCTTATATTCAATTAATTCTACATTTTGGTCATGTCACCATTTCAGATCATGTCACCATCTTGTCTTTAAATAGCTTCGCTCTCACGCACACTCAAAACAATTTCTAACTGAAACCCAACCGTCTGGCTGAATAGTGGTAAAGGAGATACCATAGAAGATACCATGGGAGATACCATGGGAGATACCATGGGAGATACCATTCCATGGGAGATACCATGGGAGATACCATACCATAGGAGATACCATACCATAGGAGATACCATACCATAGGAGATAACATAAAATACCATTGGGAGATACCATACCATAAGAGATACCATACCATGGGAGATACCATGGGAGAAACCATAGGAGATACCATACCATATGAGATACCATACCATGGGAGATACCATGGGAGAAACCATAGGAGATACCATACCATATGAGATACCATACCATATGAGATACCATACCATGGGAGATACCATGGGAGATACCAAGGGAGATACCATACAATAGGAGATACCATGGGAGGTACCATAGGAGATACCATACCATGGGAGATACCATACCATAGGAGATACCATGGGAGATACCATACCATAGGAGATACCATACCATGGGAGATACCATAGGAGATACCATACCATGGGAGATACCATGGGAGATACCATACCATAGGAGATAACATATAAAATACCATGGGAGATACCATACCATAGGAGATACCATACCATGGGAGATACCATGGGTGATACCATACCATAGGAGATACCATGGGAGAAACATACCATGGGAGATACCATGGGAGATACCATACCATAGGAGATACCATGGGAGATACCATACCATGGGAGATACCATACCATGGGAGATACCATGGGAGAAACCATACCATGGGAGATACCATGGGAGATACCATACCATAGGAGATACCATGGGAGATGCCATACCATGGGAGATGCCATACCATGGGAGATGCCATACCATGGGAGATACCATGGGAGAAACCATACCATGGGAGATACCATACCATGGGAGATACCATGGGAGATACGATACCATGGGAGATACCATGGGAGATACCATACCATAGGAGATACCATGGGAGATACCATACCATAGGAGATACCATGGGAGGTACCATAGGAGATACCATGGGAGATACCATACGAGATACCATACCATAGGAGATACCATAACATAGGAGATACGATACCATGGGAGATACCATGGGAGATACGATACCATGGGAGATACCATGGGAGATACCATACCATAGGAGATACCATGGGAGATACCATACCATAGGAGATACCATGGGAGATACCATACCATGGGAGATACCATACCATGGGAGATACCATGGGAGAAACCATACCAAAGGGGAGATACCATGGGAGATACCATACCATAGGAGATACCATGGGAGATGCCATACCATGGGAGATACCATACCATGGGAGATACCATACCATGGGAGATACCATGGGAGAAACCATATCATGGGAGATACCATACCATGGGAGATACCATGGGAGATACGATACCATGGGAGATACCATGGGAGATACCATACCATAGGAGATAACATATAAAATACCATGGGAGATACCATACCATAGGAGATACCATACCATGGGTGATACCATGGGAGATACCATACCATAGGAGATACCATGGGAGAAACATACCATGGGAGATACAATACCATGGGAGATACCATACCATGGGAGATACCATGGGAGATACCATACGAGATACCATACCATAGGAGATAACATATAAAATATCATAGGAGATACCATACCATGGGAGATACCATGGGAGATACCATACCATAGGAGATACCATGGGAGAAACCATACCATGGGAGATACCATACCATAGGAGATACCATGGGAGATACCATACCATGGGAGATACCATACCATGGGAGATACCATGGGAGATACCATGGGAGGCAAGAGTAGTCGTAGACTTTGATAGTGTTTTACTTTTCTAAAGCACCCAGTTTGTGATGTCTGCCTGCATGGCCACCTGGGTCGTATTCATTAGTGCACACCGTCGCAAAATACTTTTGTTAAAAATAAAAGTGTTTTTTTTAGGGAGTAGATCAGCTTTAATATTGTAGCTTCCATCAATGTAATTGTCTTCAGCATTTCCAATCCCTCATATATTTTTTGTAAATATATACAGTGCTGTGAAAAAGTATTTGCCCCCTTCCTGATTTATTTTTTACACATTTCACACTTAAATGTTTCAGATCAAACAAATTTAAATATTACACAAAGATAACCCAAGTAAACACAAAATGCAGTTTTTAAGTGATGATTTTATTTATTAAGGGAAAAAAGCAATCTGAACCTTCATGGCCCTATGTGAAAAAGTAATTGCCCCCTACACCTAATAACTGGTTGTGCCACCCTCAGCAGCAACAACTGCAATCAAGAGTTTGCGATAACTGGCAATGAGTCTTTCACATCACTGTGGAGGAATTTTGTCCCACTCTTCTTTGCAGAATTGTTTTAATTCAGCCACATTGGAGGGTTTTCGAGCATGAACCAACTTTTTAAGGTCACGCCACAGCATCTCAATCGGATTCAAGTCCGGACTTTGACCAGGCCACTCCAAAACCTTTTTTTTTTTTTTACCATTCAGAGGTGGATTTGCTGGTGTGTTTTGAATCATTGTCCTGCTGCAGAACTCAAGTGCGCTTCAGCTTGAGGTCACGAACAGACGGCTGGACATTCTCCTTCAGGATTTTTTGGTAGAGAGCAGAATCCATGGTTCCGTCAACCACAGCAAGTCGTCCAGGTCCTGAAGCAGCCCATCACACTACCACTACCATATTTGACTGTTGGTATGATGTTCTTTTTCTGAAATGCTGTGTTACTTTTACGCCAGACGTAACGGGACGCACACCTTCCAAAAAGTTCAACTTTTGTCCCGTCAGTCCACAGAATATTTTTCCCAAAAGTCTTGGGGATCATCAAGATGTTTTTTTGCCAAAAGTGAGACAAGCCTTTATGTTCTTTTTGGTCAGCAGTGGTTTTCACCTTGGAACTCTGCCATGGATACCATTTCTGCCAAGTCTCTTTCTTCTGGTTGAGTCATGAACACTGACCTTAACTGAGGCCAGTGAGGCCTGCAGTTCTTTTAGATGTTGTTGTGGGTTCTTTTGTGACCTCTTGGATGAGTCGTCGCTGCGCTCTTGGGGTAATGTTGGTAGGCCAGCCACTCCTGGGAAGGTTCACCACTGTTCCAAATGTTCTCCATTTCTGTATAATGTCTCTCAACGTGGTTCGCTGTCACCGTGGTTCGCTGTCACCGTGGTTCGCTGTCACCGTGGTTCGCTGTCACCGTGGTTCGCTGTCACCGTGGTTCGCTGTCACCGTGGTTCGCTGTCACCGTGGTTCGCTGTCCCCGTGGTTCGCTGTCCCCGTGGTTCGCTGTCCCCGTGGTTCGCTGTCACCGTGGTTCGCTGTCACCGTGGTTCGCTGTCACCGTGGTTCGCTGTCCCCGTGGTTCGCTGTCCCCGTGGTTCGCTGTCCCCGTGGTTCGCTGTCCCCGTGGTTCGCTGTCACCGTGGTTCGCTGTCACCGTGGTTCGCTGTCACCGTGGTTCGCTGTCACCGTGGTTCGCTGTCACCGTGGTTCGCTCTCACCGTGGTTCGCTGTCACCGTGGTTCGCTGTCACCGTGGTTCGCTGTCACCGTGGTTCGCTGTCACCGTGGTTCGCTGTCACCGTGGTTCGCTGTCACCGTGGTTCGCTGTCACCGTGGTTCGCTGGAGTCCCAAAGCTTTAGAAATGGCTTTGTAGCCCCTTTCTAGACTGATAGATGTCAATTACTTTGTTTCTCATCTGTTCCTGAATTTCTTTGGATCACGGCATGATGTCTTGCTTTTTGAGATCTTTTGTCCTACTTCACTTTGTCAGACAGGTTCTATTTAAGTGATTTCTTGATTCAACAGGTCTGGCAGTAATCAGGCCTGGGTGTGGCTAGTGAAATTGAACTCAGCTTTACAAAACATGTGATTAACCACAGTAAATTCATGATTTAACAGGGGGGTGCAATTACTTTGTCACGTAGGGCCATGAAGGTTCGGATAGCTCTATTCCCTTAATAAATAAAATTATCACTTAAAAGCTGCATTTTGTGCTTAACTGGGTTATCTTTGTGTAATATAAAAATGTATTTGAAGATCTGAAACATTTAAGTGTGACAAATGTGCAAAAAAAATAAGAAATCAGGAAGGGGGCAATTACTTTTTCACAGCACTGTACACAGTACCAGTCAAACATTTGGACACACCTACTCATTCCAGGGTTTTTCTTTAATTTTACTATTTGTCTTTCCTGGATATTGCCACTATAGTGATCACTGCATCCAATGGGTACAGACACAGCTTTAGAACAGAGTTCTACTGTCACGCTGGTATAAAGGATTTGAGACCTGCGCAGGAATTTATTTACCTTTATTTAACTAGGCGTGTCAGTTAAAAACAAATTTGTATTTTCAATGACGGCCTAGAAACATTGGGTTAACTGCCTTGCTCAGGGGCAGAAGACCTTGTCGGCTCGGGGATTAGATATTGCAACCTTTTGGTTACTAGTCCAACACTCCAACCACTAGGCTACCTGCCAAATATACAACAGGGGGTTTTAATACACCCAAAACAAACACGTGTACAAAAATACTGGGCTGTACCCAAACAAAGGAGCGAGGGTAAACTTCGTTGAACGACACGGGACGATACCCGTAATACACAATATATAAGACACGCAGCACAACAGCTGTACCAACGCATAGGTGCTCACACCACCAACGGACATGGGAACAATAACCGACCGCCCAATAGAAACCAAAGGGGACACATATATACAAATACATTCAGTGGGACTAGGGGCCAGGTGTGCGTATTGAACGTTCTGGAGGGATCCGTGACATCTACAGCGTTAGTAGAAATGTGATCGATGCATGTGGATGATCTTGTTCCTGTAGTGTTTGTAAACACCCTGGTAGGTTTATTAATAACCTGAACCAGATCATCCTATCATCCTATTTTTTCAACTTAATTGAGGAAAATAAGAACAATCCCCCCCAAAAAAATGTTTGATACTGTCGCAAAGCTAACTAAAATAGCAGCATTCCCCAAGAGAGAATGGCTTTCACTTCAGCAGTGATAAATTCATGAACTTGAACTGATGAAAAGATCATGATCATTAGAAAGCAAATGACGGACTCCTCTTTAAATCTGCGTATTTCTCCAAAGCTCAGTTGTCCTGAGTCTGCACAACTCTGCCAGGACCTAGGATCAATGGAGACACTCAAGTTTTTTAATCCTGTATTTATTGACACATTGATGAAAATAGTCATGGCCTCTAAACCATCAAGCTGCATACTGGACCCTATTCCAATTAAACTACTGAAAGAGCTGCTTCCTGTGCTTGGCCCTCCTATGTTGAACGTAATAAACGGCTCCCTGTCCACTGGATGTGTAGCAAACTCACTAAAAGTGGCAGTAATAAAGCCTATCTTGAAAAGCCAAACCTTGACCCACAAAATATAAAGACTGTCGGCCTATATCGAATCTTCCATTCCCCTAAAAAAAAAATGAAAAAGCTGTTGCGCAGCAACTCACTGCCTTCCCGAAGACAAATAATGTATATGAAACCCCATCATAGTACTGAGACGGTGGTAAATGTGGCAAATGACCTTTAATGACGTCAGACTGAGGCTCTGCATCTGTCCTCGTGCTCCTAGACCTTAGTGCTGCTTTTGACACCATCGATCACCACATTCTTTTGGAGAGATTGGAAACCCAAATTGCTCTACACAGACAAGGTCTGGCCTGGTTTAGATCTTATCTGTCGGAAAGATATCAGTTTGTCTCTGTAGATGGTTTGTCCTCTGACAAATCAACTGTAAATTTCAGTGTTCCTCAAGGTTCCGTTTTAGGACCACTATTGTTTTCACTATATATTTGACCTCTTGGGGATGTCATTCGGAAATATAATGTTAACTTTCACTGCTATGCAGATACACAGCTGTACATTTCGATGAAACATGGTGAAGCCCCAAAATTGCCGTCCCTGGAAGCCTGTGTTTCAGACATAAGCAAGTGGATGGCGGCAAATGTTCTACTTTTAAACTCGGACAAAACAGAGATGGGTGTTCTCGGTCCCAAGAAAAAAAGAGATCTGCTGTTGAATCTGACAATTAATCTTGATGGTTGTTCAGTCGTCTCAAATAAAACTGTGAAGGACCTCGGCGTTATTCTGGACCCTGATCTCTCTTTTGATGAACATAACAAGAATATTTCAAGAACAGCTTTTTTCCATCTTCGTAACATTGCAAAACTCTGAAACTTTCTGTCCTAAAATTACGCAGAAAACTTCTAAACTTCTAACTAACACTTCTAGGTTAGACTACTGCAATGCTCTACCTTCCGGCTACCCGGATAAAGCACTAAATAAACTTCAGTTAGTGCTACACATGGCTGCTTGAATCTTGACTAGAACCAAAACATTTGATCATGTTACTCCAGTGCTAGCCTCTCTACACTGGCTTCCTGTTAAGGCTAGGGCTGATTTCAAGGTTTTACTGCTAACCTACAAAGCATTACATGGGCTTGCTCCTAACTATCTTTCCAATTTGGTCCTGCCGTACATACCTACACGTACGCTACGGCCTCCTTACTGTCCCTAGAATTTCTATGCAAACATCTGGAGGCAGGGCTTTCTACTATAGAGCTCAATTTTTATGGAATGGTCTGCCTATCCATGTGAGAGACGCAGACTCGGTCTCGACCTTTAAGTCTTTATTGAAGACTCATCTCTTCAGTAGGTCCTATGATTGAGTGTAGTCTGGCCCAGGAGTGTGAAGGTGAACGGAAAGGCACTGGAGCAACGAACCACCCTTGCTGTCTCTGCCTGGCCGGTTCTCCTCTCTCCACTGGGATTCTCTGCCTCTAACCCTATTACGGGGGCTGAGTCACTGGTTTACTGGTGCTCTTCCATGCCGTCCCTAGAAGGGGTGCGTCACTTGAGTGGGTTGAGTCACTGACGTGATCTTCCTGTCCGGGTTGGCGCCCCCCCTCAGGTTCGTGTCGTGGGGGAGATCTTTGTGGGCTATACTCGGCCTTGTCTCAGGATAGCAGGTTGGCTATTTTCTTGTAACAACTGCGTGTAGAACTATTTTTGTTTGTTTAAAAGATCCTTCACTTGTGATAGAAAGATATCACTGTCCTCAACGGTACTTCCGCCGTCTTTGGTCTTCAAATCAAATCCATAATCAAATTTAATTTGAAATAACTGTAATGAAACAGCAGGGAGCAGGTCTCGAACCCTCGACCTTCTAGCCCGAGGTCCGTCGCGCTATCGACTGTGCCGCGAAAGCATGCTCGAACGGCAGAGTCGATTTCCGCGCTTATAAACCCAGGGTCGTTACATAACCTATTAATGATCACCATTATATCAAAATGTATTGGCAATTCATTACAATATATTCCAAACTGTACCGCTGTAATTTTGAACATTCATGCCATTTGATTGAACAGTGTAGAGGAGAGGTAGGCTGATGATGTGAATGAACAACTTGTCAGAACACGCCATTCTTCATCATCACAGTTGAAGCCTTCTTGTATACCTCCGTGCGTCGAGCGGCTGTGACGTGAAAACGCATGGAATATTTCCTGTTGGCCAACACGTTTGCTGCTGTGCTGGGGAGGGTTTCCACAGCCTCAACGTCAAGTGGCAATATCGTTAAAAATATATATATTTTGGTCTTATTTAATGTTAGGCATAACGTTAGCAGTGTGGTTTAGCTTATGGTTAGGTTTAAAATCATATTTTAAGATGAGAAATGTAAGAAATGGGCGGGGTTTATGACTTTGTGGTAACTAGTGACGACTGTGTTGGAGCTTGTTAGCTACCAACTAACTCAACTATAGGAGCTAGCTAACTAATGTTTACCGGTAAGTTTATAACACGTTTCCTATTGTTTAAATGATTTACTTAATAGTTTACAAGCAGGTTAAACCGACAAGAGTACGTCAAAAAGATGACGTTTAAGTTAACGTTTTGTTTTGCAGTCAGCAAGCACAAACTTTTGGCGGATTGTTTTTGATTTATCCGTTACAAGTCAGCTGGAGCTACCCACCTCCAGAGATTCAGCTTGTTACTAGCCAGATAAACACATGCGTTCTTTACGATCAGTTTATGGTAGTGTAACTTGGATATCTGACAAGCTAAAATAAGAAACTAACTTTACAACATGTCAGTTTGTTTGACAGAATGACTTCCGGCCAAGGTAACGTTATCTTTTCTCCTGAGTCAACCGTCACCTCCTTGTTGGCTAGCTCCGGACACCTGAGAGGCACCCAAAGGGACAACGATCTGTCTCTCACCGGTATCAGATACCGGGACCGTGACTATGAATCGGCTACTGAGGCCCTGGAAGCCTACATTGCAGACTTTGACAGAAGCCTGCACACTTCTGAAACTTCTACCGGGAGACTGCAGCTCCAGAAAAGCCTGATAAGTTCTACTCTGCCCAGAACTGAGTTCAGGAATAAAGATGGTAAAGATTTAGGTTTTTTGTCATCAATTATGAAATGCTTAACTTTTATTTGTCCAAGCTGTTTGAATATGGAGATAACACATACTACTTTTATCAAGTGGTGCTTGGATCTTAATTAATGTACAATAATTAGCCACTTTGATTGTATACTGTAACGGTGTATCATATAATAGTCTTGTTCATGGTTCCCAGTTCTTAGAGAGAGACTAACAGACAGGGAGCTGGATTTCCTGAATCTTCCTGTGGGTTCTGGTCACCGTGGAGCCTCAGACTGTATCAGCCTGACCACCGACGACCTGTTGGTGCTCCCCTGTGATGGCTCCCTACCCGTGACTCGCACCTCTGCCTTCCTCACCCAGTCTGGGGACTACCCCCTGGGACAGAGCTCCCACTCTAACTCCTGGTCCTCTATGAGGCCTAGGCCTAACAACAGCTCTCATATTAAACGCTGCCTGCACTACTCTGCCCCTCACAACACTCCTCACAAGCTGTACCAGTCCAGAGCTGTTACTCAAGCAGAGGAAACCCAAAAGACAGAGCCCTTCACAGGCCCCAGAGTGAAGGGCAGCCTGTGGCCCCAGCCTCAGCATGGTCTCTACCACCAGACCACAGACTCCCCTGGCCCTTTCTCCCCCCACCATGACTACCCTCGCTGGCTGACCAGCCAAAAGTCTGAGATGGATTTCTCTGGGGTCACCAGCATTCCTGACCTGAAGTACCCCGCTTGGCTCCAGGAGTGTGACAATGTTCCCAAAGACATTCCCACCACTAATATAAACCTCTCAGAGTCTCATAAGAAGACACAGCATAGGGGCTGGGGCCCGACCCAGACCTTGCCCCCCTCCCCTAGACCTCCATCCTGGCTGGGCGAGCTGGAGGCTTCCTATGAGGAGCTAAAGGAAGGACAGAAGTACAGTAACGGTGGCCATCTTGAGGATGTCTCTGGTTCTGATGATGACAGGCAACGACTTCTCAGAGGAGAGGCTGATCACAGGACACTGAGGGAGTTTAGACTACATTTTTCAGAGCGGCTAGCTTTAGCTGCCGAGGGAGAACGGAGCACTGATTTCCACAAGGTCTTCGGAGGTATAATAAACATTCTGCATGTCTAAACAACACCCAGGGCCTGTATTCATTTGTCCAGACTTAGTCCTCAGTTTACAGTTACACTGGTATTTTCATGTTGCATAAGAGCTGTCCACTGTGTTTCTTCACAGATGATAAGATCGAGAGTTTGATCTCGAAGGCAGAGAAGGTCCTTAACTCTCCTTCGTTAGGCCTAAACACTAACAGCCAGCTGCAGAACTCACCGTCACTAGGCCTGACCAGCCAGCTGCAGAAGGACATGGGACACAGCCCTGGTGGCTCAGAGGATGTCCTAGAGGCTGATCGCTCTTGGGACAACCCTGTCATCACATTGTGAGTGCTAGACAAAATGGTGACACGTACGAATACAAAACAAAGATTAAGCAGGATATGTTTTTGCAGAATCTACTTAGTAAACTCAACTATTTTTGAGCTATAATTTCACAAAAAGCTTTGCTAAATTCTCTGCTTCTCTCCCTGCAGTAAATCTCCAGTGCCTGTAGGGGGAGCAGAAGACACACTGGTCACCACAGAGCCTCTGAGAGACAGGAAAGACGAGGTCTATACAAAATGCTCCTTGATGAGATGATTCCTTAGTCCATGTAAAGTTTTAACTAAGAATTCTGATTTGAGAGATGGATATATGGTACCTCAGAGCCATGTACTTGAATCCTAACTCCCCCCCCCCCCCCCCCCATCTTCCATGTTGTGCCTGTGCAGGCTGCCTCAGGCTCATGTTCGTCAGGCTACAGCAGCAGGAAACACCCTGGTCCGGTGGAGGCCCTCAAACAAATGCTGTTTAGCCTTCAAGCCGTGGAGCAACAGGTCAGTCTGGAGAATGACACAACAGAAAAGGAAGTAACCTCGGAGAATGGTTCAACACCAACGGTGGAGGGCGGCACACAACCACTGACGATAACGGTACTGAGAATGAGATGATGTGTAGATTTCAACTGGTTTCTAGTTAGCAATCTATTTTTCCTGACATAACTGATGTGAACCAGAGCAGTGATACCATTGTCTGAATTACAGAGGTCAGATGACTATGACACTGCATTCGGCGGACAATCATTAAAGAGGTACAGTACTTTAACAAATAGATACATTTAGTCTACGGTCTTATTCCAGATATATATATTTTTTTAAGACCCATGATAGTCGTTTTAATAACCATCTTGTTTTGTTTTAGGGCCCTGCATCACCTTGGGAGATTGAAGAGTCTTGTTGAAGACTCAGCTGGTGTAAAAGCCACATCTCAGGAAGGGAAATACTCGTAGAAGACCAGCCATATCTTCCTAAGAGGACTTGCATCGTTGTGTTGGTTACGTGAAAATGCAGAATGTCTTGATTTGGACGCTGAACATGGAGGGCCAAAACAAGTAAAATCTCAATGACGGGAATTTCAGTGTCTTGATTATTCAAGATCAGCACACAATTTTGTCCCCCATTAACTAATCTAATAGCCTAATGTTTGTATTGTATATTGTTTATATCTCAAGTGCACATAACATCTAGTGAATTCAGTAACGCCTTATAAGCAGTAAGATCTCACAGAACCTGATTTAATAAAATGTACATTCACAATGACACGCTTGTTATCTGTTTTTATATAGTGAATTTTAGAGAATCCAACGGTTTGGAAAACAGATTGTATCATTTAATTTGCATTGAGTGAATTTAGTTCTAAAGACAAGTTTCATGGAGAGCAGAACATTATTGGTTATGCAGTGTGTTTACCAGACTTCATGTCCAGGTAACTCATTAAAGTAAGTTAGGGATCTGGGCCAGTACCCACAAAACATCTCGTTTAGGATCAGGTCCCAACTGATCCCAGATCAGCACTCCTGCCTCTGAGATGATACTGTTCAGACTAATAATGTGAGAGGAAGATCACACCGGGATACTCTGACACGTCATTACTCAGACGGGGAGCTGTTTTTGATTTACATACGTATCTCACTTCTGTTCTTGTCTGCATTGGCTTCCATATGCTGTAAGTTTGGATGATTCCAATGTTCTGAGATCTATTGGTCTAGTGAAGTATAACCGTATTCCATTGGTTGTTGTATTTTGACGCCAAAAGGATCCAAACGACAGGAGAAAACACTAATACAGGGCTATCTACAAATTATTTATTTTCATAATCCACAAGCGATTATACATACATACATGATTAAACAAACAGTCCTTGATCAGGAGTTGCAGTACTGCGTCAAAACTGAGAAAAGCAAGAAATGGTCCCACTTCTGCACGGTGTCGGCCCTAGGACAGGTGCATTGGCATCTCAAGTTTTTCCTCACGGTTCAAATTCTCACAACAACCAGTTCAGATTTTATAGGCACAACTTCTGTACTACATCAAATATAACATGGTCTCTCACATGGACTGAACACCACTTGCAGGTAAGGAAAGAGTTGATGTTATTCTAATTATTAATATCCTATTATGACTTCCTGAAGCCCTGTTTCATCCGTGATATGTTGTGGACTGCCTTAGGTCAGTACAAAGTATTACATTTATTTAAGACGTACGCTACTGTAGAATACATCGGCTTCAATAGTGTGATGCTGCGATAAAATGCTTCCCTCGAGGCCTTTAAATTCGACCAATCAGGATTTCTGTGCCAGTAACGTGCTGAGTTTGATCTTTCCGTCCATGGATGCGGTGAGGCAGGTGCCACAGTCCATGGCAGAGCACCAGTCCACTGTGACCACAGGGGCCTTGTGGCCCCCCAACGGCAGAACCCTCTCCAGACCGCTATCACTAGAGCTGTTCAGCTGGTGAAGAGAAGAGAGACACACACACAGAGAGAGACTTAGTCAGGGCAACAGCAAAAACTCCCTTGCCTTGTTCGCACTCACGCTTGTCGATAGCTACTTTTAAATCGAGGGAAAATATACTCACGTATTAAAGATGGAATCCCCTAGTAACCCCAGGAACATTTATTATTGTTTTGTTTATGAAAGGAGGAGGAGCCTCGAGGTAAAACAAATGTGTAGTACACACACAGCCCTGCTCTTTCCGGGATGCAGTGATGTGCGATGATGTCAGAGGGAAAACAAGTTTGCTGTTTGAAGTATCGTCTGTTGTTGTTGAAATCTCGGCAAAAGAAAATACATGCCGGTTTCACCACTCTGTATTCCAGCTTTAAGACGGACTAAGTCGCTCTGGCTAAGAGTGTCTGCTAAATTACTTATGTAAATGTTGTGTTGGTGCCATATTTACTACACACAGATATTCTGCTTATTGTGCGAGTGGGAGAGGCTCCACTGGCCCATCACTAACACACATCTCCTGCATGACATCCAGTCTTAATGAGATCTCTGTTCACTTCACAGCAGAGACTATAATATATATAACGGTTCACAGCCTCAGGAGCAGCTGACGTTCCATTACTCATGGTGTTAAATTCATGTGGTAGTCGACAAATAATAGGTTTCACTCTCAATGCAGGATATTTTTGTATTAGTGATGGGTGAACAGCCACACACACACACACACACACACAATCCCAATAGCCTTCCACTTAGCCTCCATTTTGAGCAATCCTGAAGTGGGAGTGTCCTAATTCAACTGAGCGATCCTGCGAGCCGTATGAAGTGGGAGTGTCCTAATTCAACTTTGAGCGATCCTGCGAGCCGTATGAAGTGGGAGTGTCCTAATTCAACTTTGAGTGATCCTGCGAGCCGTATGAAGTGGGAGTGTCCTAATTCAACTTTGAGCAATCCTGCGAGCCGTATGAAGTGGGAGTGTCCTAATTCAACTCTGAGCGAGGCGTAGTGCCTTTTCCGCCCTCTAGTTGGCCCTCCAAACTAAGCGAATCGAGTTGCTGACTTCCTACCGAGTGGTACTCAAAAAACTCCCATGAAGCTCTGCGACCCAAGGCTCGTCTGTGTGTAACAGACGTCAGAAAAATAAACCTGGTTAAAACTGTACATATAGTAAGTTTATATTTTGCATTTGTGAAATTATTTTGATGTGATATGGAAGTAAAATGTTTCTATAATCGTATCATAAAATTGAGAATCGACTGACGTTTTGATGGCGTATTTGGCTGTCAGTGCCAGTCTCCCTCTAACCATAACATATAAGGGTTCTTGAATGTTAATAACGGTAAGCTCGCCTACAATCTTTAAAAAGTCCAATTGTTTTTTTTTATCTCGATATCAAATCATTTCTAGGTAACAATTAAGTACCTTACTGTCAATTAAAATGCTTCTTTGCAAAGAGAAATTTCTCAAGCAAGAAATTTGCTAGGACCGTTTGGGAGTGGTCTTATTGGTTGAGGGGAAAACTGAAAACTAGTCGTTATTGGCAAAGAGGTTTGGAACTCTTTCTTATTGGTCTATTAACTAATTTACCAAAACAGGCAGAAATTTCAGCCGATATTTTCAAACAGCTCTTACACTAAAAGGGCATTATCATAATTTTTACAATTTCACAGTATTATTCCAAACTCATAGTAGAAATATACACTGGCCAATTTATTAGGTACACCCATCTAGTACCAGGTCGGACCCCCCCTTTGACTCCAGAACAGCCTGAATTCTTCAGGGTGTGGAAACGTTGCTCAATTGGTATCAAGGGACCTAACGTGTGTCAGAAAAACATTATCCACACCATTACACCACCGCCAGCAGCCTGTACTGTTGACACCAGGCAGGATGGGGGGCCATGGACTCATGTTGCTTTGGCCAAATCCTGACTCTGCCATCCGCATGACGCAACAGGAACCGGGATTCGTCGGACCAGGCAATGTTTTCCTCTCCTCAATTGTCCAGTGTTGGTGATGCCCACTGGAGCCTCTTCTTCTAGGTTTTTAGCTGATAGGAGTAGAACCCAGTGTGGTCGTCTGCTGCAATAGCCCATTCGTGACGAGGACGAGTTGTACTGCACCGTTATTTGCCTGTTTGTGGCTCGCCTGTTAGCTTGGGATCTACCTGCGCCTTCATTGCTGAGCTGACTCCAACTACGCTGACTCCAGCAGCGGCTTCGTCGTCGAGTTCAGCTCCTTTCCCTCTCTCTGGACCTGATGGGGCGCTGCCTGCTGTGGGAGGTCTGGACCTGATGGGGCTCTGCCTGCTGTGGGAGGTCTGGACCTGACGGGGCTCTGCCTGCTGTGGGAGGTCTGGATCTGACGGGACACTGCCTGCTGTGGGAGGTCTGGACCTGACGTGGCTCTGCCTGCTGTGGGAGGTCTGGACCTGATGGGGCTCTGCCTGCTGTGGGAGGTCTGTCCCTAACGGGGCTCTGCCTGCTGTGGGAGGTCTGGATCTAACGGGGCTCTGCCTGCTGTGGGAGGTCTGGACCTGACGTGGCTCTGCCTGCTGTGGGAGGTCTGGACCTGACGGGGCTCTGCCTGCTGTGGGAGGTCTGGACCTGACGGGGCTCTGCCTGCTGTGGGAGGTCTGGATCTGACGTGGCTCTGCCTGCTGTGGGAGGTCTGTCCCTAACGGGGCTCTGCCTGCTGTGGGAGGTCTGGATCTAACGGGGCTCTGCCTGCTGTGGGAGGTCTGGATCTAACGGGGCTCTGCCTGCTGTGGGAGGTCTGGACCTGACGTGGCTCTGCCTGCTGTGGGAGGTCTGGACCTGACGGGGCTCTGCCTGCTGTGGGAGGTCTGGATCTAACGGGGCTCTGCCTGCTGTGGGAGGTCTGGATCTAACGGGGCTCTGCCTGCTGTGGGAGGTCTGGATCTAACGGGGCTCTGCCTGCTGTGGGAGGTCTGGACCTGACGTGGCTCTGCCTGCTGTGGGAGGTCTGGACCTGACGTGGCTCTGCCTGCTGTGGGAGGTCTGGACCAATCGCCGGGAGCTGTGGGCCTATGCTATCCTGCTTCTCATGGGCCCAAGAAAGGTGTGAGGGGCAGGAATGGGCGGACTTCTCCTTCCCCGGCCGTTCAATGGTGAGAAATGTCTCAGTCTCTGGAGCAAAAACGTTGGGCTATCCAGGAGCACGAGTACAGGACATCAATAAGCTGCTCCCAAACACTTTAAACCAGCATCAGAAAATGTAGTCGATCATAGTTCATGTGGGATTCAATGACATTATGAAGGGCAGCTCAGAACAGCTGAAGATGGATTTTAAAGAACTGATTGGGTCTCTGTTTGACACCAACAAACACCCCATAATATCTGTCCCTCTGTCCTCCCTAAACCGTGGCACTGAACGGTTCAGCAGACTTTTAGCCCTCCGTAACTTCGAGACTATTTCAGCTCTGTGGGTGGAACATTTAGTGAACATTTTGATACCTTCTGGACACAAAGCTTGTTTTATAAGGAGGACGGGATCCACCCAAATCATTTGGGTTCCTGGATCCTTTCACAGCATTAGAAGGCTGCGTTGATACAATGACTCATCAAATGACCCAATCTCAGCTCAGTTAATCTCTACCGTTGTGTCGCTGAGTTGCCACAATGCTTTAGCAAATGTACATTATCCCAGGGGGCGTTGGAAGACACAATGTAAGTAACCTAATTAATGTCCCTCTAACTGCCCTGAATGCCTCTGCTCATCCCACAGCTATTGTATGCAGCAATCATGTGTCTATGAACCAGATTTATGCTGTTAGCACCGAGGCTGTGTGCCCTAGTAGGAAGACCACTGTGTGGAGCTCACCCTGCACTAACATAAATAGCATGAGCATGTCTACTTCTGCTAAACTTCCCAGTTAAGCAATGAAAACAAGCAAGCATCCCAGAAAAGTGCAAAAAAAACAACACTTGCCCACGTTAACATATGTAGCTTAAGAAGGTTAATGAAATCAATAATTTGCTAGTAGCAGATGACAGTCATATTCTGACAATCTCTGAAACTCACTTAGATAATACCTTTGATGATTCAGTGGTAGCAATACATGGTTATAACATCTACCGAAAAGACAGGAATGCCAAAGGTGGAGGTGTTGTCGTTTATATTCAGAACCACATTCATGTAAAGCTTAGAGAGGATCTCATGTTAAATGCTGTTGAAGTAATATGGCTACAGGTTCATCTGCCTCACCTAAAGCCCGTTCTTGTGGGAAGCTGCTATAGACCACAAACTGCTAACAGTCAGTATCTAGATAACGTGTGAAATGCTTGATAATGTACTGTATGTGATATCAACAGAGAGGTATATTTTCTGGATGATTACAATATTGACTGGCGTTCATCAAGCTGCCCACTCAAGATAAAGCTTCAAACTGTAACCAGTGCCTGCAACCTGGTTCAGGTCGTCAGTCAACCTACCAGGGTTGTTACAAACAGCACAGGAATGAAATCAACATGTATTGATCACATCTTTACTAATGCTACAGAAATGTGCTTTAAAGCAGTATCCAAATCCATTGGATGTAGTGATCACAATATAGTAGCCATATCTAGGAAAACCAAAGTTCCAAAGGCTGGGCCTAATATAGTGTATAAGAGGTCATACAATACGCTTTGTAGTGATTCCTATGTTGTTGATGTAAATAATAATTGCTGGTCTGTGGTGTGTAATGAGGAGCAACCAGACGCTGCACTTGACATATTTATGAAACTACTTATTCCAGTTGCTAATAAGCACCCATTAAGAAAATGACCTTTAAAACTGTTAAATCCTTGTGGATTGATGAGTAATTTAAACATTGTATGGTTAAGAGGGATGAGGCAAAAGGAATGGCAAATAAAACTGGCTGCACAACCGATTGGCCAACGTGAGAAGTCATGTGACTAAACTAAATAAAAAAGAAGAAGAAACTTTACTATGAAACAAAGATAAATTATATAAAGAATGATGGTAAAAAAAGCTTTGGAGCTCCTTAAATTAAATTCTCGGCAAAAAGGCAAACTCTGCTCCTTCACTCATTGAATCAGATGGCTCATTCATCACAAAACCCACTGATATTGCCAATTACTTTAATGATTTTGTTCATTGGCAAGATTAGCAAACTTAGGTATGACATGCCAGCAACAAACTCTGACACTACACATCCAAGTATAACTGATCAAATTATGAAAGACAAGCATTGACATTTTTAATTCCGTAAAGTGAGTGAGGAAGTAGTGTTTTTTTTATTTTTTATTGTTGTCTATCAAGCCACTGGGGTCTGACTACTTGGATGGAAAATTACTGAGGATAATAGCAGACAATATTGCCACATCTTCAATCTAAGCCTCCTAGAAAGGGTGTTCCCGCAGGCCTGGAGGGAAGCGAAAGTAAAAAAAAAAAAAAAAAATAGTAAAGCCCCCTTTACTGGCTCAAATAGCTGACCAATCAGCCTCTTACCTATCCTTAGTAAACATTTGGAGATACTTTACCAGATACAATGTTATTTTACTGTAAACAAATTGACAACAGACTTTCAGCACGGTTATAGGGAAAGACATTCAACAAGCACAGCACTGACACAAATGACTGATGATTGGCTGAGAGAAATTTATGGTAAAATTATTGTGGGGGCTGTTTTGTTAGACTTCAGTGCGGCTTTTGACATTATCGATCATAGTCTGCTGCTGGAAAAACGTATGTGTTATGGCTTTACACCCCCTGCTATAATGTGGATAAAGAGTTACCTGTCTAACAGAACACAGAGGGTGTTCTTTAATGGAAGCCTCTCCAACATAATCCAGGGAGAATCAGGAATTCCCCAGGGCAGCTGTCTAGGCCCCTTACTACAATTTTTACTAACGACATGCCACTGACTTTGAGTAAAGCCAGAGTGTCTATGTATGCGGATGACTCAACACTATACACGTCAGCTACTACAGCGACTGAAATGACTGCAACACTCAACAAAGAGCTGCAGTTAGTTTCAGAATGTGTGGCAAGGAATAAGTTAGTCATAAATGTGAAAAGTGTTATGAAATGTAATGTCATGTCATATTTAAAATTGTTGACTAGTAGTGTAGCTGTGGCTCAATGTGGACTAGTAATGTAGCGGTGGTTCAATGTGGACTAGTAGTGTAGCTGTGGTTCAATGTGGACTAGTAATATAGCTGTGGCTCAATGTGGACTAGTAGTGTAGCTGTGGCTCAATGTGGACTAGTAATGTAGCTGTGGCTCAATGTGGACTAGTAGTGTAGCTGTGGTTCAATGTGGACTAGTAGTGTAGCTGTGGTTCAATGTGAACTAGTAGTGTAGCTGTGGCTCAATGTGGACTAGTAATGTAGCTGTGGCTCAATGTGGACTAGTAGTGTAGCTGTGGCTCAATGTGGACTAGTAGTGTAGCTGTGGCTCAATGTGGACTAGTAATGTAGCTGTGGCTCAATGTGGACTAGTAGTGTAGCTGTGGCTCAATGTGGACTAGTAGTGTAGCTGTGGCTCAATGTGGACTAGTAATGTAGCTGTGGCTCAATGTGGACTAGTAGTGTAGCTGTGGTTCAATGTGGACTAGTAGTGTAGCTGTGGCTCAATGTGGACTAGTAATGTAGCTGTGGCTCAATGTGGACTAGTAATGTAGCTGTGGCTCAATGTGGACTAGTAGTGTAGCTGTGGTTCAATGTGGACTAGTAGTGTAGCTGTGGCTCAATGTGGACTAGTAATGTAGCTGTGGCTCAATGTGGACTAGTAATGTAGCTGTGGTTCAATGTGGACTAGTAGTGTAGCTGTGGCTCAATGTGGACTAGTAGTGTAGCTGTGGCTCAATGTGGACTAGTAATGTAGCGGTGGCTCAATGTGGACTAGTAGTGTAGCTGTGGCTCAATGTGGACTAGTAGTGTAGCGGTGGTTCAATGTGGACTAGTAGTGTAGCTGTGGTTCAATGTGGACTAGTAATATAGCTGTGGCTCAATGTGGACTAGTAGTGTAGCTGTGGCTCAATGTGGACTAGTAGTGTAGCTGTGGCTCAATGTGGACTAGTAATGTAGCTGTGGTTCAATGTGGACTAGTAGTGCAGCTGTGGCTCAATGTGGACTAGTAATGTAGCTGTGGCTCAATGTGGACTAGTAATGTAGCTGTGGCTCAATGTGGACTAGTAGTGTAGCTGTGGTTCAATGTGGACTAGTAGTGTAGCTGTGGTTCAATGTGAACTAGTAGTGTAGCTGTGGCTCAATGTGGACTAGTAATGTAGCTGTGGCTCAATGTGGACTAGTAGTGTAGCTGTGGCTCAATGTGGACTAGTAGTGTAGCTGTGGCTCAATGTGGACTAGTAATGTAGCTGTGGCTCAATGTGGACTAGTAGTGTAGCTGTGGTTCAATGTGGACTAGTAGTGTAGCTGTGGCTCAATGTGGACTAGTAATGTAGCTGTGGCTCAATGTGGACTAGTAATGTAGCTGTGGCTCAATGTGGACTAGTAGTGTAGCTGTGGTTCAATGTGGACTAGTAGTGTAGCTGTGGCTCAATGTGGACTAGTAATGTAGCTGTGGCTCAATGTGGACTAGTAATGTAGCTGTGGTTCAATGTGGACTAGTAGTGTAGCTGTGGCTCAATGTGGACTAGTAGTGTAGCTGTGGCTCAATGTGGACTAGTAATGTAGCGGTGGCTCAATGTGGACTAGTAGTGTAGCTGTGGCTCAATGTGGACTAGTAGTGTAGCTGTGGCTCAATGTGGACTAGTAGTGTAGCTGTGGTTCAATGTGGACTAGTAATGTAGCTGTGGTTCAATGTGGACTAGTAGTGTAGCTGTGGTTCAATATGCTACTGCCAAGGGGTGTATTCATTAGTGTGTTTCTGTAGCAAAAAGTTTCGCAATGAAAAACGTTTACTCCCCGTTTGGTTCCAAGTGAATACACCACAGAAGAGCAGGGTCCACCCTTGCAAAGCACCTTCTGACCTCATCTCCCTAACTGTTTTTGTATCTACATACATGCATAAAAATTACGAAAATATTTATTTTAAATAATAATAATTGTTGTTCTCAAACCTTTCTTTGGGGACCTTCAGCTGTTCCATGTATTTGATCTATTCCAGAGCTGGCATACCTGATTCAACTTGTCAACCAATCATCAAGCCCTTGACTAGGTCAGTCATGTGAGATAGTTCAGGGCTACAACACAAAATTGTGAAACATCTGGTCCTTGAGGAGAGGTTTGAGAGTCATTGCTCTAAAACAGCCTTACCTTAGGTTTTATTAAACATTTCGTAATTTTTGTCCTAAATGACACCCTATTCCCTACATAGTACACTACTACCCCTATGGGCCCTGGTCAAAAGTAGTGCCCTATAAAGGGAAAAGGGTGCCATTTGGGACGTAAGCAAAAAAGAAAACTAGGAAACGGTTCATTAAAAAAACCTCGAAGCAGCCTTACCCTGTAGATGAGTCCTCCGTTGTTGGAGCAGGTGAGGACATGTTGTCCCTCGGAGTCGAATGCGAACAGCCGTCCACGTGGCACCTGGACCTGCTTGTACCCACTGTAGCCAGACAGGACAAAGGGCCCCGTGGCATCCTGGGGCAGGGAGTTCTCTGACTGCTTCACTCCACACCGGTGGATGTTCCACTGGATAAACTGGAACAGATGTAATTACAGGGATTACCATGACTACCATGTTACTACCACCTGACTACCATGTTACCACCATGTTACTACTATGTTACTACAGTCTCACTACTACCATGTTACTACCATGTTACTACAGTCTCACTACCATGTTACTACAGTCTCACTACCATGTTACTACCATGTTACTACAGTCTCACTACCATGTTACTACAGTCTCACTACCATGTTACACCCTGGTTCGAATTCAGGTTGTATCACAACTGCCTGTGATTGGGAGTCCCATAGGGCGGTGCAAAATTGGCCCAGCGTCGTCCGGGTTTGGCCGGTGTAGGCCGTCATTGTAAATAAGAATTTGTTCTTAACTGACTTGTCTAGTTAAATATATATATATATTTAACTTTTATTTATATATATATATTTTTTAAACAACCGTGTTAGTAGCATGTTACTACTGTCTTATGACCTGAGTTCAGTTACCTTGCCGTCCTCTCCGATACTGAACACGGTATTCTCATCATAGCTGAACTCAACACTGTACACCTCACCATCGTGGGCCCTCCAGCTCATAGCACAGTCATAACGCTGCATGTCTAGAGAGAATAGGGAGATAAGCACATGTTATAACTGCTCATAGCACAGTCATAACACTGCATGTCTAGAGAGAATAGGGAGATAAGCACATGTTATAACTGCTCATAGCACAGTCATAACACTGCATGTCTAGAGCGAATAGGGAGATAAACACATGTTATAACTGCTCATAGCACAGTCATAACACTGCATGTCTAGAGAGAATAGGGAGATAAGCACATGTTATAACAGCTCATAGCACAGTCATAATGCTGCATGTCTAGAGCGAATAGGGAGATAAACACATGTTATAACAGCTCATAGCACAGTCATAATGTTGCATGTCTAGAGAGAATAGGGAGATAAGCACATGTTATAACAGCTCATAGCACAGTCATAACGTTGCATGTCTAGAGATAATAGGGAGATAAGCACATGTTATAACAGCTCATAGCACAGTCATAACGCTGCATGTCTAGAGAGAATAGGGAGATAAGCACATGTTATAACAGCTCATAGCACAGTCATAACACTGCATGTCTAGAGAGAATAGGGAGATAAGCACATGTTATAACAGCTCATAGCACAGTCATAACGCTGCATGTCTAGAGAGAATAGGGAGATAAGCACATGTTATAACAGCTCATAGCACAGTCATAACGCTGCATGTCTAGAGAGAATAGTGAGATAAGCACATGTTATAACAGCTCATAGCACAGTCATAACACTGCATGTCTAGAGCGAATAGGGAGATAAGCACATGTTATAACAGCTCATAGCACAGTCATAACGCTGCATGTCTAGAGAGAATAGGGAGATAAGCACATGTTATAACTGCTCATAGCACAGTCATAACGCTGCATGTCTAGAGCGAATAGGGAGATAAACACATGTTATAACAGCTCATAGCGCAGTCATAACCATGCATGTCTGGAAAATAGAGAGGCATGTTATAACAGCTCATAGTACAATCATAGCGCTGGATGTCTGAAGAGGAGGAGCGGTAAGAACATGTTATAACCGCTCATAGCACAGCCATAGTGATGCACGTCTGGAGGACAGAGAGAAAATAGAGGCACATGTTAACACGCATAGAAATATTATTATTAGAACAGCAATCTCCATTGAAGTCAACGAGGGGCATTTTTCATTCTAGTAATTCTATATTCACAGCCTCCTCTTCACTCAGAGACCTCATTGCAGTCAGCTATGTCAACTCCCGAGATCTAGTTATTAGTGCCTACAGTATGTCAAGCATTATAATGCATTATGAAGAGACTATTCACAGGAGAAGTGTTCCCACATCATCTATTTCACCTCACACATCAAATATCCATTAAGCACAAGTCAACAGAATGAGTGAGAGTAAATACATTACCGAACAGTCTAATTACTCCGTCAACAGCTCCCGTGACCAGTAGGTTTCCGTTGTGGTTGAAGGATGTACAGTTGATGGCTACTGGACCAGGCTCCAGAGAGAACTGAAGCTAAAGGACGATGGGATAGGACATGGAGATATCACATGGTTCGGTGAGGGGAAAGACATGAACGAGGCTACAGGGCTTTAACTTCAGACGGGTAGAGTATACATGTAACAGTTTTCAATAATATATAGTACATATCTAGAAATTGTATCTATAATATAATATTTACGTATATATAACTGTGATGCATTTCGACAATGTTTTAGCAAAATAAAGTTCCTGATCTCAGAAAAATACCATCAACTTTAAACTATAACTGCAAGCAACACTGGTGAATGAGAGAAATAATAGAAATGATCCTCCTCTACAAGGACTTGGGTGTTTGGGTGACATTGTACACGTGTTTGGGTGACATTGTACACGTGTTCGGGTGACATAGTACACGTGTTTGGGTGACATAGTACACGTGTTTGGGTGACATAGTACACGTGTTTGGGTGACATAGTACACGTGTTTGGGTGACATAGTACACGTGTTTGGGTGACGTGTTTCCTACAGCAGTACCTGCTGTTTGACAGTCTTGGTGTCCCAGAGCAGCAGCTGTCCAGAGACAGAGAGGGGATTGAGGAGCCGTGGTACTGTCTCTGTCACACTCCCAGAGCGCCCAGGCCCAGCGTGTGCTGCTGCAGAACACACAAAGGACGTCCCACTGGGGCTACAGGCTAGGGACAGGATCCTACACAACACCACACAGGAACAGGACAGGAGACACCAGACAGTTCAGTCAGTACAGTAATGCCTTCCATTATTAAACCTCCTCAGGGTGGTTTACCAGACATATTAAGATGGAGAATCTCCATAGAATTGTTGTTATTGTCCAGGTCTAGGCATAATCTGTGTCTGGGAATCCACCCCTCTGATGAGACATGAATACTTCTGCTACAGATATCCATTATTCCAACCATGATGCTTTGTCAAATCCCTCTGAATAAGAGGCACTGAGCTTACCGTGGATGAGTCTCATCTATGGCCATCTCATACAGGTTCTTCTTAGCCTCTGTGTCGTACAGCCTCACCGTGCCCACACCACTGCCCAGTAACAGCTAGAAAAAGGACGCAAGACCAAGGACCGTATTACTGACGGGGGTTTCCACTTTCACACCTCACCCTGCAAACAGTCAGAGACCAGGGTGCTGAGGATGCCATAACTACCTCATGTAAACATAGACCTGTTCGTTAGGCACCCAATGGGAAGTAAACAGACTGAAACAGGAAGGGACAACTGGTACTTGTCCAATAAGAAATGTTTGTTTTTGCTATGATGTACCCTAATGAACATAATAACCCTGATGTGCTGTGTTGAGGTTAGAGGTCATACCAGTCTGTCAGGCTTCGTGGCCCACTCCAGAGACAGCACAGGGTTAGAGAAGCTGTGTTAAGGTCAGAGGTCATACCAGTCTGTCAGGCTTCGTGGCCCACTCCAGAGACAGCACAGGGTTAGAGAAGCTGTGTTAAGGTCAGAGGTCATACCAGTCTGTCAGGCTTCGTGGCCCACTCCAGAGACAGCACAGGGTTAGAGAAGCTGTGTTAAGGTCAGCGGTCATACCAGTCTGTCAGGCTTGGTGGCCCACTCCAGAGACAGCACAGGGTTAGAGAAGCTGTGTTAAGGTCAGAGGTCATACCAGTCTGTCAGGCTTCGTGGCCCACTCCAGAGACAGCACAGGGTTAGAGAAGCTGTGTTAAGGTCAGAGGTCATACCAGTCTGTCAGGCTTCGTGGCCCACTCCAGAGACAGCACAGGGTTAGAGAAGCTGTGTTAAGGTCAGAGGTCATACCAGTCTGTCAGGCTTCGTGGCCCACTCCAGAGACAGCACAGGGTTAGAGAAGCTGTGTTAAGGTCAGAGGTCATACCAGTCTGTCAGGCTTGGTGGCCCACTCCAGAGACAGCACAGGGTTAGAGAAGCTGTGTTAAGGTCAGAGGTCATACCAGTCTGTCAGGCTTCGTGGCCCACTCCAGAGACAGCAGAGGGTTAGAGAAGCTGTGTTAAGGTCAGAGGTCATACCAGTCTGTCAGGCTTCGTGGCCCACTCCAGAGACAGCACAGGGTTAGAGAAGCTGTGTTAAGGTCAGAGCCCCCTTTGTGTGGCCGTAATGCCCCCTAAAAATATCTGTCCCTTGTGGCCAAAGTGGCCGTTGTGCCCTTGGGCTGGACATAATTCCTTTCTCCCAGCTGCCAATCGCCGTGCTCCAAACCTCCCACTCGCATGACTCTCTCAGATATCTCAATTCTTATTAGCCAATGCCTGTCACATGATCGGGTCCTTCTCACAGGCATCGCAGCTCTGAAGTAGGGCTACTAGTGAAGACAAGACACATCGGGGTACAACCAACGGTGTGCGTCCTTACGCTTCGATCACAGCGTCGTTGCGCAAAATGGTACTCAGCATCAGCTGGATACGTTTACAACAAAAGTTCAACATTCACCTTCTGCTACCATTTCTGTCAAGCCGTCTACGCATACAGTTTGACGTATACATTAGATAAATCCAACGTTATGCACCACACAGAACGCACGGCAACTGCCTCTGCAACGCAAACGCAGCGTTTCATTGGAAAGGGATGTCATTCTGGTGTACCAAAAGGTAATGACGCTATCGGTGTGTTCGAAGCGTTATCGTTCCGCGTGAGAAATAAATATTCAAAAAAATACTCTGGGACAATAAAATCACAAATTAAGGCAACCGCTGCACATTAAAAAAATTAAAACGTTTAAAAGCAATGAGGCTGACGGAAAAGATTTGAACGTTTAGATCAAAATGTTGATAAATTATTAGGCTATTTCTTCACGTTATACGCGCAGCAAAGCGCACAAGGCAGAAGGCTGTAAGCGGGAACGTTCCGAAATGCGTGGTTTGTTAAAATGACAAATGTCTTTGGCTGCTGGACAACAAAAGAAAGTTGAAAACATGAGAGAAATACTGGTTTCAATGACATATGAGGAAGGTGTTTATAAAAGAATCACCCTTTAATATTCCTACGTTTGGAAACACCGTAAGATTTGTCTCATATTTTTACCCTGCAAAAAAAAGTACCCTCCAGGTTTTAAACAATTACGTTTATGGTTAAATAGTTTCAAAATGTTGACTGCCTCCGTTCAGATGGTGATATTGTGGCGATGTTGTGGCGATGTTGTGGCGATGTTGTGGTGATGTTGCGGCGATGTTGTGGCGATGTTGCGGTGATGTTGCGGTGATGTTACGGTGATGTTGTGGCGATGTTGCGGTGATGTTGCGGTGATGTTACGGTGATGTTGTGGTGATGTTGCGGCGATGTTGTGGCGATGTTGCGGTGATGTTACGGTGATGTTGCGGTGATGTTACGGTGATGTTGTGGCGATGTTACGGCGATGTTGCGGTGATGTTGCGGTGATGTTGCGGCGATGTTACGGCGATGTTGCGGTGATGTTGCGGCGATGTTGTGGTGATGTTGCGGTGATGTTGCGGTGATGTTGCGGTGATGTTGCGGCGATGTTGTGGCGATGTTGTGGCGATGTTGCGGCGATGTTACGGCGATGTTGTGGCGATGTTGTGGCGATGTTGTGGCGATGTTGCGGCGATGTTACGGCGATGTTGTGGCGATGTTGTGGCGATGTTGCGGTGATGTTACGGCGATGTTGTGGCGATGTTGTGGCGATGTTGTGGCGATGTTACGGCGATGTTGTGGCGATGTTGTGGCGATGTTGCGGCGATGTTGCGGCTCACAACAAATAACAGCGCTTCAAGTATGACAGAATCAAGCTTTTAGACGGTAATATTAATTATCCTACATTATATTTGTTAAACATGACTGGTGTTTAGCCTATAAACAAACTGTACCAATACCAAAGGCTACCACCTATACTTCAACACGTAGGATCATTATTTATGGACGTTACCATACACTTATATTTTTCATTACAGAATAGCTACTGTTTTTGGCTTTCAAATCAATTTAATTTGCTATTTGGGTTATGGACTTGGTGCCCTAGCAGAGGCCCTTGGTGCCGTAGCAGAGGCCCTTGGTGCCCTAGCAGAGGCCCTTGGTGCCCTAGCAGAGGCCCTTGGTGCCCTAGCAGAGGCCCTTGGTGCCCTAGCAGAGGCCCTTGGTGCCCTAGCAGAGGTCCTTGGTGCCCCAGCAGAGGTCCTTGGTGCCCTAGCAGAGGTCCTTGGTGCCCTAGCAGAGGCCCTTGGTGCCCTAGCAGAGGTCCTTGGTGCCCTAGCAGAGGTCCTTGGTGCCCTAGCAGAGGCCCTTGGTGCCCTAGCAGAGGTCCTTGGTGCCCTAGCAGAGGTCCTTGGTGCCCTAGCAGAGGTCCTTGGTGCCCTAGCAGAGGTCCTTGGTGCCCTAGCAGAGGTCCTTGGTGCCCCAGCAGAGGCCCTTGGTGCCCTAGCAGAGGCCCTTGGTGCCCTAGCAGAGGCCCTTGGTGCCCTAGCAGAGGCCCTTGGTGCCCTAGCAGAGGCCCTTGATGCCCTAGCAGAGGCCCTTGGTGCCCTAGCAGAGGCCCTTGTTGCCCTGGAAAGATGATTGGCTACCTCTTGAAGGCCATATGGCCTTGCCCCTAAAAATCACAAAATTCCAGGCCTAGATGAGGTCAGAGGTCATACCAGTCTGTCAGGCTTGGTGGCCCACTCCAGGGACAGCAGAGGGGACTTGGACATGATGGTGGCCTTGGTCTGCATGATGGGGTTGAAGGACCACACCTTGATGACCCCGTCCACGTCCAAACTGGCTACTCTCCTCCCTGAGCAGTCCACCCTGGGACCGGAGACAGGAGAAACAGTGAATATACATGACGGAACTGGACCTACTCTCCTCCCTGAGCAGTCCACCCTGGGACCGGAGAGAAACAGTGAATATACATGACGGAACTGGACCTCATTAATACCCTTTTCACAATGTTGAACCATCCTGTGTTGTGTCTTTTATTTGACCGGGTCAGTTGACTGAGAACACATTCTCATTTACTACAAAGACCTAGGGATTAGTTACAGGGATGAATGAGCCAATTGGAAGCTGGGGATGATTAGGTGACCGTGATGGTATGAGGGCCAGATTGGGAATTTATCCAGGACACCGGAGTTAACACCCCTACTCTTACGATAAGTACCATGGGATCTTTTAGTGACCACAGAGAGCCAGGACACCCGTTTAACGTCCCATCCGAAAGACAGTGCTCTACACAGGGCAATGTCCCCAATCACTGCCCTGGGGCATTGGGATATATATATATTTTTAAACGAGAGGAAAGAGTGCCTCGTACTGGCCCTCCAACACCACTTCCAGCTCGGATATTTTATTTTCACATTGTCCTTTCCAGCATGGCTCCATGGTCAGAGCAGTACAGCTCTGTTACTATGATGGATGTGTAACCAGGGCAGTACAGCTCTGTTACTATGGTGGATGTGTAACCAGGGCAGTACAGCTCTGTTACTATGGTGGATGTGTAACCAGGGCAGTACAGCTCTGTTACTATGGTGGATGTGTAACCAGGGCAGTACAGCTCTGTTACTATGGTGGATGTGTAACCAGGGCAGTGCAGCTCTGTTACTATGGTGGATGTGTAACCAGGGCAGTGCAGCTCTGTTACTATGGTGGATGTGTAACCAGGGCAGTGCAGCTCTGTTACTATGGTGGATGTGTAACCAAGCCAGGGCAGTACAGCTCTGTTTGGCTCAGTAAGGAGAACAGATCTGACACTGGAAAGTGTCTGTTTACACAGTATATGCCGGTGATTAGTATGTCTGACTCCTTAAGAGCGACTGTAGTAGATCAACAATAAACCACTGTTCATCAGGAGTTCCACTCCACTAGATGCTGACTGTAACAGGTGTTCAATGTGACGTTAAGGTGATGTCCTACCTGCAGTGCATGATGGAGGAGTGATGCTCTCCGTACTCTTCCTGACTGAGCTTGATGAAGGGTTGTTCCACCCCCAGCACCCCTGTACCCCTCTGTCCCTCCCCGCTCACTTGTGTCTGGCTGAGGGGAGGAGGGTCTATCAGGTCATTGCTGGTGGTCCCCCCCTCAAGGTGAGCCTCTGGGTCCCCACTCTCCCCTCTCTTCTCAGGCATCTGAAAGAAGAGACACGCCGGATTTAGGTTCCTGATAATACCGCCAGGAATCCCTCCACACTTCCCTTCAGACCACATATACAGATGTCGGATCTTAATAGGACCCATTTCGTCACAGGGGGGAAAATAATCCTGCAACAGGAGGATTTGAATGTCTATATAATGTTTAAAAATGGCTGCCAGGCGGCAGCTGGAAGCGGTGATTGTAGGTTACAATAACTTAGACTGCAGGTCCACTGGGCATCAGTTCAAGTAGCCTATGTAGACTACGTGCAGGTTACAGCGTGTCTCGTGTGAATTCTTATGTGGATTATAATACATGGACAATATTTGTAGGAGGTAGATGTATTTTTAGTTCGGGAATTATTATTATTTTTTAGATTAGTTGTTTTACTACAGTGCATTCGGAAAGTACAGCCTTATTCTAAAATGTATTAAATAGTTTTTCCCTCATCAATCTACACACAATACCTCATAATGACAAAACAGACATTTTTTGCTAATTTTGGACATTTTACATAAGTATTCAGACCCCTTACTCAGTACTTTGTTGAAGCAGTGAATACAGCATTGGGTCTTCTTGGGTATGACGCTACAAGCGTGGCACACCTGTATTTGGGGAATCCACTGTGCTCTTGGGGACCTTCAATGCTGCAGAAATGTTTTGGTACCCTTCCCCAGATCTGTGCCTCAACACAATCCTGCCGAGTCACCTTTATACATTTCTACCTCTATCACTCCAGTATCCCTGCACATTGTAAATATGGTACTGGAACTGACTGACCCTGTATATACTGAACAAATATATAAACACAACATGTAGAGTGTTGGTCCCATGTTTCATGAGCTGAAATATAAGATCATTTGAAATCAACTCCGATTCCCAGTCATTTGAAATCAACTCCGATTCCCAGTCATGTGAAATCAACTCCGATTCCCAGTCGTGTCAAATCAACTCCGATTCCCAGTCGTGTCAAATCAACTCCGATTCCCAGTCATGTCAAATCAACTCCGATTCCCAGTCATGTGAAATCACCTCCGATTCCCAGTCATGTGAAATCACCTCCAATTCCCAGTCATGTGAAATCAACTCCGATTCCCAGTCATGTGAAATCAACTCCGATTCCCAGTCATGTGAAATCAACTCCGATTCCCAGTCATGTGAAATCAACTCCGATTCCCAGTCATGTGAAATCAACTCCGATTCCCAGTCATGTGAAATCAACTCCGATTCCCAGTCCTGTGTTTTTGTTCTACCTTGTGTTATTTTTCGTAATACATTGTTATTAATTACTGCTGTTGGGTTTAGAGCTGGCAAGAAAGGCATTTCACTGTACTGTGCATGTGACGATAAAACTTGAATGGCGTTGCCATGGCATTTCCATTGTTTTGGTCGATTGATCTCTTTACCAATTGATCTCTTTGGAATGTAATATGTAAATACAACATCATTATACTTCTATGGGTTATTGAAGGAGGGAAAGCGTGTAAATGTAAGCCAAGGAACTTTGTTACAGAAAAGTGTCATTTGCTCATTCAATTCTAAATATGTCCGCTAGGCAACATCCTTTCCTTAGTAAAGTAGAGGAGCTGAAACCTGAATTTGTGGCTTGGAGAAGAGCTCTTTCCTTTCCTTCTCGTGGTCCTGGTGTCGTCTCTGTCTGGGGTGGGAGGTAGACCCAGTCTGCGGCTCACTGGTTCCCCCAGCGCTACAAACCGGCCTGGGCTCCTTGGAGGCCGCTACTGGGTCCTTGGGCTTCACAAGAATAAGATACATGAAAGCGGTTTGTTTTCCAAAACACAGGTAAGTCTATAATCAAAAACGCCCTATCGTAAGTATTTACCCCACACACACACACACACATTTTATTGTGTTACAAATTGGGATTGAAATGGGATTGGGATTGTCAACGATCTACACAAAATACTCTATAATGATTAATGAAAAATAAACACTAATACTGTATAATAAACACTAATACTGTATAATAAACACTAATACAAATAAACACTAATACTGTATAATAAACACTAATACTGTATAATAAACACTAATACTGTATAATAAACTAACTGTATAATAAACACTAATACTGTATAATAAACATTAATACTGT
Source organism: Salvelinus alpinus (assembly GCF_045679555.1). Lineage (NCBI taxonomy): Eukaryota > Metazoa > Chordata > Actinopteri > Salmoniformes > Salmonidae > Salvelinus > Salvelinus alpinus. The sequence continues at coordinate 114,742,311 of NC_092086.1, read as the reverse complement.
ATAATAAACACTAATACTGTATAATAAACTAACTGTATAATAAACACTAATACTGTATAATAAACACTAATACTGTATAATAAACACTAATACTGTATAATAAACACTAATACTGTATACTGTATTATTTTTCCAATATTTTCCCATTTCTTCAAGCACGATGTCAAGGTGATGGGGATCGTGGCTAGACAGACATTTTCAAGTCTTGCCATAGATTTTCAAGCAGATTTAAGTCAAAACTGTAACTTGGCCACTCAGGAACATTCACTGTCTTCTTGGTAAGCAACGTCAGTGTAGATTTGGCCTTGTGTTTTAGGTTGTTGTATTTGTCTCCCAGTGTCTGTTGGAAAGCAGACTGAACCAGGTTTTTCCTCTAGGATTTTGCCTGTGCTTAGCTTCATCCCGTTTCTTTTTATCCTGAAAAACACCCCAGTATTTGCCGATGACAAGCATACCCATACCATGACGCAGCCACCACTATGCTTGAAAATAAGGAGGCAGTTACTCCAGTGATTTGTTTTGTTGGATTTGTCCCAAACATTAGACTTGGCATTTAGGCCTAAAAGTATATTCCTTTGTATTACTTCAGTGTCGTGTTACATTCAAGATGCATGTTTTTGGAATATTTGTATTCTGTATATTTGAATTTTTCTTTTCACTCGTTACAAGGTCGTTGATCCATCCTCAGTTTTCTACTATCATAGCCTTTAGCTGTTTCAAAGTCACCTTTCTGGTGAAATCCCTGAGGACTGTATCTTCGATGTGTCTGGGTAGTTCAAAACATCCTCCACAGCATCGTTATTAACTCGTCCTTAAACTCGTCCATAAAGACATATTCAAATGTCTGGATTGGTTATTGTTACCCATCTACCAATCACTGCCATTCTTTATGAGGCTTTCGAAAAGCTCCCTGGTCATTTGTAGTTGAATCTGTCCTTGAAATTCAAAAACTTGACTGAGGGGCCTTACAGATGGTGAGGGGGACAGAGGAAGGGGTTAGACATTCAAAAACCATGTCAACCCTTATTCTTTCACACAGAGTCCACGTAACTTATTATGCGATTCGTTAAGCCAAATGTTACCCCTGAACTAATTTAGGCTTGCCTAAAAAAAGGGGGTTGAATACTTATGCAAAGACTATATTTTAGTTATACATTTTTGTAATCATTTTGTATTTTGTGTAGATCAATGACCCCCCCCCCAAAAATATATATTTCAATCCCAATTTATAACGCAACAAAATGTGAAAAAAATCAAAGGGGGGGGTGAATATTTACACTATGATACCAACTGTAAATACTGAAAAATACATACTTCTAGTCATGTCATAAATGCTGTAAACTGCTAAATATTGGTAAAAGTTTAAAACCACTTGAGTAACAATTATCTTAAATAGTACTGCACAGTGGAAGGGATTTTCCACAGAAACTTTATCTAGACCCTTAAAACGCATCCCCGAGGGTCTACAAGTCCAGCGTCTCAGTCTCAAGGGACGCCCCCCGGGTCCCCCAGAAAAACGTGCTAATTTCCGGAAGAACATATGGTCTCACTTGATTGGCTACGGTGTCCTTGCGTCCCAGCGAGGCCTGTGTTGGCGAGGACCCAGGAAGTCCTCGAGGCATCTTGCCAGGTACCCGTCTGGCCTGGGGCAGGAATGTAGAGAAGAAGTTCCTGGAAGGAGTGGTGCTAAGGGCGGGATTACGCTGGCTCGTCACCAGGTCCCTGTGGAGGACAGATGAATCAAATGTGAATCAAACGTGAATCAAACAGGAGTCATACATGAATCAAGTGTGAAATCAAACGTGAATCAAGCGTGAAACAAACATATCTCTGTGTAGAGGAATTAGAGGTGATGAAGTTGGCATCACTAAGATTGATTCAACATTTAGAGATATCGGATACCTCAGCTGCTTTTTTAAAACACCATTCTTCGCTGATGCTGTGTGCAGGTCCACTCACAACTGAGAAACTGTTGAACTGTAAAACTCAATTAACCGTCAGTTACCATGTGCCGTTGTGTGCCTAGTGAGTAAACAAGGTCTATATGGGAGACAAGCCAAGAATGTTCTGGAAGAAAATGGAAAGCGTCATGAGAAAAATACAGATACTAGATTTCTTATCTGAAGACTTTTTTTGATTCAGTTTCCAATGAGTCTCTTAAACTGGACTTCTTCTTACTAAGTGGTGTGTTTAGGCTTTATGAGTGGTTCCTACCTTTTTGCAGGCCATTTGCTTTGTTAAATAGAACGTTACCAGTTCAAACTACAGAGAAAACTGTCAGACAAATGAAATGTCAAGGGAAATGTCCTCAGACAATGTTGTGTTGTGGTTCCGTTGCTCCATAGTGTTTGGTATTGTGTTCCCAAAGCAAAACCCTGACAGGAGTCAACCAATGCCCTTGATACCAAGGCCCGTGTCCTCAAAGCGTCTCAAGAGTAGGAATGTTGGTCTAGGATCAGTTTTGTCTTTTAAATCGTATTAATAAGATGGGGGGGGGGGGGGGGCTGATCGTACATCAGCACTATTATGAATACAGTCCCAGGGCTCCAGACATCCCAGCAGCCACTGAGGCCCTCAAGGACAGGAGCTGTGCTTCCCAGGAAACAGACAGAACAACTGGAACTAATCATGGTGAAAAACAACAATTCAGGGTGAATTGTTTATTCATCGTCCTTATTCATACGAAAAAAAACACGTTAACACATTAAAACAGTTTAATAAATATTATATTAGTTAAATTATACATCTACAGTATCGTACGAAGAGGAGACAATACAAAACCAAATACCTATATCATACAATTATTAAAACATTCACTAAAACCCCTCCCTTCAACCCCAAAGTGGGTCAATCCAATCTCAAAGTTTGTCCTCACAGCTCAGTGTCTCCGAGGCGGTCCATGTTTTGTACGTAGGGGGGGAGTTTGTGATGCACCATCTCTTCCTGCTTCTTTAGTTTAGCCTCTCCCTGCAGGGAAAATAGCTGGAGGGAGAGAGAGAGAGAGAGAGAGAGAGAGAGAGAGAGAGAGAGAGAGAGAGAGAGAGAGAGAGAGAGAGAGAGAGAGAGAGAGAGAGAGGCAGAGATGGGAAGACAGAGAGGGAGGGAGGCAGAGATGGGAAGACAGAGAGGGAGGGGGGCAGAGATGGGAAGAGAGAAAGAGAGGGAGAGAGAGACAGAGACAGAGACAGAGACAGAGAGAGAGAGAGAGAGAGAGAGAGAGAGAGAGAGAGAGAGAGAGAGAGAGAGACAGAGAGAGAGAGAGAGAGAGAGAGAGAGAGAGAGAGGGGGCAGAGATGGGAAGTGAGAGGCGGGGGGCAGAGACAGGAAGAGAGAGAGAGAGTTTTAGCAGCCATCCTTAGGCCCTTTGAGACTTTCTCATGAGGGAAGCAGTATGTGCTAGCGCCACAGTTTTGGAAACGGAGAGACTTAACAAGTGATTACTTCCTGTAAATAAGTAACTGTCACACTCCTAAACACGTTGGTATGAGTATACCCCGTGGGGCTTTACAGGAAGTAATCGAATGTTGAGTGTCTTGGTTTCAAACTTCTCTGGTATTAGCACAAACTGGCTCGCAAGGATATGACCCGTTATTAGATGAGAAAACAGACCACGTGTCTGAGCTGATCGTTCTCCTCCTGTAGACCAGCGGTCCTCTGGACTTCAGAGTCAAAGCTCAGGAGCGCAGGCTGAGGTAGTTTGCTGTCAAGGAAGAAACTACTCAAAAGATAGTATGTATAGTTTGTTGACATTTAAAATGGACATTGTTACGTTGCCGTTTACTTCCTTGTTTTGAAAGGATTCCATGTTCCTCTTTACTACATCTGGGATTGTGTTGACACGACCTGGTGTGATGCCGATTGCAGCATGACATCTCCCAAGACAAGCAAAACACAGTTTTTACCCTGATGGCTAGCCTCTGGGAGTATGTGTCTGTAGTCACCGCGTGTCTGTAGTCTAGTGTGTCTGTAGTCTAATGTGTCTGTAGTCTAGCATGTCTGTAGTCTAGCGTGTCTGTAGTCTAGCGTGTCTGTACTGTAGTCTAGAGTGGCAGTACTGTAGTGTAGAGTGTCTGTAGTCTAGAGTATCTGTAGTCTAGAGTGTCTGTAGCCTGGAGTGTCTGTAGCTGAGAGTGTCTGTAGCTGAGAGTGTCTGTAGTCTAGAGTGTCTGTAGTCTAAAGTGTCTGTAGTCTAAAGTGTCTGTAGTCTAGAGTGTCTGTAGTCTAGAGTGTCTGTAGTCTAGAGTGTCTGTACTGTAGTCTAGCGTGTCTGTACTGTAGTCTAGAGTGGCAGTACTGTAGCTGAGAGTGTCTGTAGCTGAGTGTCTGTAGTCTAGTGTGTCTGTAGTCTGGAGTGTCTGTAGTCTAGAGTGTCTGTAGTCTAGAGTATCAGTACTGTAGTGTGGAGTGTCTGTAGTCTAGCGTGTCAGTACTGTAGTCTAGAGTGTCTGTAGTCCAGTGTCAGTAGTCTAGAGTGTCATTAGTCTAGAGTGTCAGTACTGTAGTCTAGAGTGTCAGTACTGTAGTCTAGAGTGTCTGTAGTCCAGTGTCAGCAGTCTAGAGTGTCAGTACTGTAGTGTGGAGTGTCTGTAGTCTAGCGTGTCTGTAGTCTAGCGTGTCTGTAGTCTAGAGTGTCTGTAGTCTAGAGTGTCAGTACTGTAGTCTAGGGTGTCAGTACTGTAGTCTAGGGTGTCAGTACTGTAGTGTAGAGTGTCTGTAGTCTAGAGTATCTGTACTGTAGTCCGGCGTGTCTGTAGTCTAGAGTGTCTGTACTGTAGTCCGGCGTGTCTGCAGTCTAGAGTGTCTGTAGTCTAGAGTATCTGTACTGTAGTCCGGCGTGTCTGTAGTCTAGAGTGTCTGTAGTCTAGAGTATCTGTACTGTAGTCTAGAGTGTCTGTAGTCTAGAGTATCTGTACTGTAGTCCGGCGTGTCTGTAGTCTAGAGTGTCAGTAGTCTAGAGTATCTGTACTGTAGTCCGACGTGTCTGCAGTCTAGAGTGTCAGTAGTCTAGAGTGTCAGTACTGTAGTCTAGAGTGTCTGTAGTCTAGAGTGTCTGTAGTCCGGCGTGTCTGTACTGTAGTCCGGCGTGTCTGTACTGTAGTCCGGCGTGTCTGTAGTCTAGAGTGTCTGTAGTCTAGAGTATCTGTAGTCTAGAGTGTCTGTAGTCTAGAGTATCTGTACTGTAGTCCGGCGTGTCTGTAGTCTAGAGTATCTGTACTGTAGTCCGGCGTGTCTGTAGTCTAGAGTGTCTGTAGTCTAGAGTATCTGTAGTCTAGAGTGTCTGTAGTCTAGAGTGTCAGTACTGTAGTCTAGAGTGTCTGTAGTCTAGAGTATCTGTACTGTAGTCTAGAGTGTCTGTAGTCCGGCGTGTCTGTACTGTAGTCCGGCGTGTCTGTACTGTATTCCGGCGTGTCTGTACTGTAGTCCGGCGTGTCTGTAGTCTAGAGTATCTGTACTGTAGTCCGGCGTGTCTGTAGTCTAGAGTGTCTGTAGTCTAGAGTGTCTGTAGTCTAGAGTATCTGTACTGTAGTCTAGTGTGTCTGCAGTCTAGAGTGTCTGTAGTCTAGAGTGTCTGTAGTCTAGAGTATCTGTACTGTAGTCCGGCGTGTCTGTAGTCTAGAGTGTCAGTAGTCTAGAGTATCTGTACTGTAGTCCGGCGTGTCAGTAGTCAAGAGTGTCAGTAGTATAGTGTCAGTGGTCATTACGTGTCTGTAGTCTAGAGTGTCAGTACTGTAGTCTAGAGTGTCTGTAGTCTAGTATCAGTAGTCAAGAGTGTCAGTAGTATAGTGTCAGTGGTCATTACGTGTCTGTATTCTAGAGTGTCTGTAGTCTAGTATCAGTAGTCTAGAGTGCCAGTAGCATAGTGTCAGTGGTCATTACGTGTCAGTAGTCTAGTGTGTCTGTACTGTAGTCTAGAGTGTCAGTAGTCTAGAGTGTCAGTAGTCTAGAGTGTCAGTAGTCTAGAGTGTCTGTAGTCTAGAGTGCCACAGAACAAAAGGATATGCATGCACTGGAACAGCACAGACAGGAAGTTGTGCAGTGAGACCAGGAAGGTGTCAGACCACTGACGGGAGAAGTACGGCGAGAACAAGGGGTTCTGCTCGGGGGCGGGCATAAACGGAAGGATGAACCAATCACGCCACTCCTGCTGGCACTGCAGCTCCTGAGCCTGACGCTGGAAAAACTCCTGGGTCTTCTCTAGGTTCTTTAACTGGGAGAGAGAGGGAGAAAGAGAGGGGGGAGAGGGGGAGGGAGAGAGGGAGAGGGGGAGGGGAGGGGGGAGGGAGAGGAGAGAGAGAGAGAGGGAGAGAGGGATGGGGAGGGAGAGAGGGAGAGAGGGAGTTAGGGAGGGAGGGAGAGGCCATGCTGTATATCAATAATCAGTCAACAACATTGGACTATCCACACATAATGTCTGAGTAACAAGAGAAGAAGAACACAACAACATTGGACTATCCACACATAATGTCTGAGTAACAAGAGAAGAAGACCACAACAACAGAAGGCTGTATGCACCTGTACAGTGTAAACAACGTAGTATCTGAAGAGACTGGTCCGTAGTTTGGAGACTGTTGGTCTGTAGATATCTTCCAGCCTACAGAACAGTCTCCGGTCCAGGTAGCCCCAGTAGTCCTTCAGGCCATTCAGGTCAAAGGTGTGGATGAACACCTGAAGCTGATCAATAATCTTATCCACCTGAAAAGAGATACATATATATAGTCCAGCTGTGCAATGAACCTTATTATTAACTGGGTGGTTCGAGCCCTGAATGCTGATTGGCTGAAAGCCGTGGTATATCAGACTGTATACCACGGGTATGACAAAACATTTATTTTTTACTGCTCTAATTACATTGGTAACCAGTTTATAATCGCAATAAGGCACCTGGGGGGGTTTGTGGTATATGGCCAATATACCACGGCTAAGGGCTGTATCCGGGCACTCCGCGTTGAGTCGTGCTTAAGAATAGTGCTTGGCCATATACCACACCGCCTCGGGCATTATTGCTTCAATATTATGAGGTGAAATATAATTAGATATAATTTAAAGTTTGAACTGGGATAAAAACACACAACAAAAAGGTTTTGACAAGTACCTCATACAGTGGGGCAAAAAAGTATTTAGTCAGCCAACAATTGTGCAAGTTCTCCCACTTAAAAAGATGAGAGAGGCCTGTAATTTTCATCATAGGTACACTTCAACTATGACAGACAAAATGAGGGGGAAAAATCCAGAAAATCACATTGTAGGATTTTTTATGAATTTATTTGCAAATTATGGTGGAAAATAAGTATTTGGTCACCTACAAACAAGCAAGATTTCTGGCTCTCACAGACCTGTAACTTCTTCTTAAAGAGGCTCCTCTGTCCTCCACTCGTTACCTGTATTAATGGCACCTGTTTGAACTTGTTATCAGTATAAAAGACACCTGTCCACAACCTCAAACAGTCACACTCCAAACTCCACTATGGCCAAGACCAAAGAGCTGTCAAAGGACACCAGAAACAAAATTTTAGACCTGCACCAGGCTGGGAAGACTGAATCTGCAATAGGTAAGCAGCTTGGTTTGAAGAAATCAACTGTGGAAGCAATTATTAGGAAATAGAAGACATACAAGACCACTGATAATCTCCCTCGATCTGGGGCTCCACACAAGATCTCACCCCGTGGGGTCAAAATGATCACAAGAACGGTGAGCAAAAATCCCAGAACCACACGGGGGGACCTAGTGAATGACCTGCAGAGAGCTGGGACCAAAGTAACAAACCTACCATCAGTAACACACTACGCCACCAGGGACTCAAATCCTGCAGTGCCAGACGTGTCCCCCTGCTTAAGCCAGTACATGTCCAGGCCCGTCTGAAGTTTGCTAGAGAGCATTTGGATGATCCAGAAGAAGATTGGGAGAATGTCATATGGTCAGATGAAACCAAAATAGAACTTTTTGGTAAAAACTCAACTCGTCGTGTTTGGAGGACAAAGAATGCTGAGTTGCATCCAAAGAACACCATACCTACTGTGAAGCATGGGGGTGGAAACATCATGCTTTGGGGCTGTTTTTCTGCAAAGGGACCAGGACGACTGATCCGTGTAAAGGAAAGAATGAATGGGGCCATGTATCGTGAGATTTTGAGTGAAAACCTCCTCCCATCAGCAAGGGCACTGAAGATGAAACGTGGCTGGGTCTTTCAGCATGACAATGATCCCAAACACACCGCCCGGGCAACGGAGTGGCTTCGTAAGAAGCATTTCAAGGTCCTGGAGTGGCCTTGCCAGTCTCCAGATCTCAACCCCATAGAAAATCTTTGGAGGGAGTTGAAAGTCCGTGTTGCCCAGCAACAGCCCCAAAACATCACTGCTCTAGAGGAGATCTGCATGGAGGAATGGGCCAAAATACCAGCAACAGTGTGTGAAAACCTTGTGAAGACTTACAGAAAACGTTTGACCTCTGTCATTGCCAACAAAGGGTATATAACAAAGTATTGAGATAAACTTTTGTTATTGACCAAATACTTATTTTCCACCATAATTTGCAAATAAATTCATAAAAAATCCTACAATGTGATTTTCTGGATTTTTTCCCCTCATTTTGTCTGTCATAGTTGAAGTGTACCTATGATGAAAATTACAGGCCTCTCTCATCTTTTTAAGTGGGAGAACTTGCACAATTGTTGGCTGACTAAATACTTTTTTGCCCCACTGTATATACAGTGGGGAGAACAAGTATTTGATACACTGCCGATTTTGCAGGTTTTCCTACTTACAAAGCATGTAGAGGTCTGTAATTTTTATCATAGGTACACTTCAACTGTGAGAGACGGAATCTAAAACAAAAATCCAGAAAATCACATTGTATGATTTTTAAGTAATTAATTTGCATTTTATTGCATGACATAAGTATTTGATCACCTACCAACCAGTAAGAATTCCGGCTCTCACAGACCTGTTAGTTTTTCTTTAAGAAGCCCTCCTGTTCTCCACTCATTACCTGTATTAACTGCACCTGTTTGAACTCGTTACCTGTATAAAAGACACCTGTCCACACACTCAATCAAACAGACTCCAACCTCTCCACAATGGCCAAGACCAGAGAGCTGTATAAGGACATCAGGGATAAAATTGTAGACATGCAACAGGCTGGGATGGGCTACAGGACAATAGGCAAGCAGCTTGGTGAGAAGGCAACAACTGTTGGCGCAATTATTAGAAAATGGAAGAAGTTCAAGATGACGGTCAATCACCCTCGGTCTGGGGCTCCATGCAAGATCTCACCTCGTGGGGCATCAATGATCATGAGGAAGGTGAGTTATCAGCCCAGAACTACACGGCAGGACCTGGTCAATGACCTGAAGAGAGCTGGGACCACAGTCTCAAAGAAAACCATTAGTAACACACTACACCGTCATGGATTAAAATCCTGCAGCGCACGCAAGGTCCATCTGCTCAAGCCAGCGCATGTCCAGGCCCGTCTGAAGTTTGCCAATGACCATCTGGATGATCCAGAGGAGGAATGGGAGAAGGTCATGTGGTCTGATGAGACAAAAATAGAGCTTTTTGGTCTAAACTCCACTCGCCGTGTTTGGAGGAAGAAGAAGGATGAGTACAACCCCAAGAACACCATCCCAACCGTGAAGCATGGAGGTGGAAACATCATTCTTTGGGGATGCTTTTCTGCAAAGGGTACAGGATGACTGCACCGTATTGAGGGGAGGATGGATGGGGCCATGTATCGCGAGATCTTAGCCAACAACCTCCTTCCCTCAGTAAGAGCATTGAAGATGGGTCGTGGCTGGGTCTTCCAGCATGACAACGACCCGAAACACACAGCCAGGGCAACTAAGGAGTGGCGCCGTAAGAAGCATCTCAAGGTCCTGGAGTGGCCTAGCCAGTCTCCAGACCTGAACCCAATAGAAAATCTTTGGAGGGAGCTGAAAGTCCGTATTGCCCAGCGACAGCCCCGAAACCTGAAGGATCTGGAGAAGGTCTGTATGGAGGAGTGGGCCAAAATCCCTGCTGCAGTGTGTGCAAACCTGGTCAAGAACTACAGGAAACGTATGATCTCTGTAATTGCAAACAAAGGTTTCTGTACCAAATATTAAGATCTGCTTTTCTGATGTATCAAATACTTATGTCATGCAATAAAATGCAAATTAATTACTTAAAAATCATACAATGTGATTTTCTGGATTTTTGTTTTAGATTCCGTCTCTCATAGTTGAAGTGTACCCATGATAGAAATTACAGACCTCTACATGCTTTGTAAGTAGGAAAACCTGCAAAATCGGCAGTGTATCAAATACTTGTTCTCCCCACTGTATATATATATATATATATAGTACCAGTCAAAGGTTTGGACACACGTACTCATTCCAGGGTTTTTCTTTATTTTTACTATTTTCTACATTGTAGAATAATAGTGAAGACATCAAAACTATGAAATAACACATATGGAATCATGTAGTAACCAAAAAAGTGTTAAACAAATCAAAATATATAACGCATTTAGAAGGAAAGACATTCCACAAATGATCTTATAACAAGGCATACCTGTTAATGGGAATGCATTCCAGGTGACTACCTCATGAAGCTGGTTGAGAGAATGCCAAGAGTGTGCAAAGCTGTCATCAAGGCAAAGGGTGGCTACTTTGAAGAATCGCAAATATAAAATATATTTTGATTTGTTTAACACTTGTTTGGTTACTACATAATTCCATATGTGTTATTTCACAGTTTTGATGTCTTCACTATTATTCTACTCTAAAGAAAAACCCTTGAATGAGTAGGTGTGTCCAAACTTTTGACTGGCACTGTATATACCAGTGGAGGCATCTGAGGGGAGGACGGCTCATTATAATAATAATAACATCAAACACATGGTTTCCATGTGGTTGATGCCATTCCATTGACTCCATTCCAGCCATTATTATGAGCCGTCCTCCCCTCACCAGCCTCCACTGGTATATACATATACACTACATGGCCAAAGGTATGTGGACAGCTGCTCTTCAAACATCCCATTCCAAAATCATGGGCATTAATATGGAGTTGGTCCCCGCCTTTGCTGCTATAACAGCCTCCACTCTTCTGGGAAGGCCTTCCACTAGATGTTAGAACATTGCTGCTATAACAGCCTCCACTCTTCTGGGAAGGCTTTCCACTAGATGTTGGAACATTGCTGCAGAGACTTGCTTCCATTCAGCCACAAGAGCATTAGTGAGGTCGGGCACTGATGTTGGGCGATTAGGCCTGGCTCGCAGTCTGCGTTCCAATTCATCCCAAAGGTGTTTGATGGGGTTGAGGTCAGGGTTCTGTGTAGGCCAATCAAGTTCTTCCACATTCATCTCGAAAAATCATTTCTGTCTGGACCTCGCTTTGTGCGCGGGGGCATTGTCATGCTGAAACAGCAAAGGGCCTTCCACAAACTGTTGCCACAAAGTTGGAAGCACAGAATCGTCTAGAATGTTGTAGCGTTAAGATTTCCCTTCACTGGAACTAAGGGGCCCGAACCATGAAAAACAGCCCCAGACCATTATTCATCCTCCATCAAACTTTACAGTGGGCACTATGCATTCGGGCAGGTAGCGTTTTCCTGGTATCCGCCAAACCCAGATTCGTCCGTCAGACTGACAGATAGTGAAGTGTGATTCATCACTCCAGAGGGACGCGTTTCCACGGCTCCAGAGTCCAATGGTGGCGAGCTTTACACCATTCCAGCCGACGCTTGGCATTGCTCATGATTATCTTAGGCTTGCGTGCAGCTGCTCGGCCATGGAAACCCGTTTCATGAAGCTCCAGACGAACAGTTCTTGTGCTGACGTTGCTTCCAGAGGAAGTTTGGAACTCAGTAGTGAGTGTTGCAACTGAGGACAGACAATTTTTTAACGCTTTTCAGCGGTCCCGTTCTGTGAGCTTGTGTGGCCTACCACTTCGCGTCTGAGCCGCTGTTGCTCCTAGACGTTTCCACTTCACAATGACAGCACTTACAGTTGACCGGGGCAGGTCAAGCAGGGCAGAAATTTGACGAACTGACTTGTTGGAAAGGTGGCATCCTATGACGGTGCCACATTGAAAGTCACTGAGCTCTTCAGTAAGGCCATTCTACTGCCAATGTTTGTCTATGGAGATTGCATGGCTGTGTGCTCGATTTTATACACCTGCCAGCAACAGGTATGGCAGAAATAGCCAAATCCACTAATTTGAAGGGGGGTCCACATACTTTTGTATACATAGTGTACATACAAAGATCTAACTTCTCACCTGTCTATATCGGTCAGAGTAACAAGGCTATAAGCAACTGCTATAGCCTGGTCCCACATCTGTTTGTGTTGTCTTGACAACGCTGGGAACAAGCTACTGCTGTCGTGCACTTCTGCATTACCTGGATGGTTAATGACTTCAAATACACTGTTTCATACATACTCTGAATCCTTTCTCCTTGTCTGCTTTCATATCGGAGTCTAGGTGCTTCAGCGTGCTGGTGAAACCACGATATATCAAGTATTCTCGGACATGTTCATCCGTCCGCTCGACAGCTGACCCCATCTTTCTCTCTCCCTGCCAGAGCGACATGACACACAACGGTGATTGGGTTAATAATATATAAGCCACTTACACCTCGATCACACAGACATTGCATTTTTTGGTACACCAGAAGTGCATCCCTTTCCAATGCATTGCGTTGCAGATGCAGTTGCCGTGCGTTCTGTGTGGTGCGTACATTTATCGAACGTGTGCGTTAAAACTGTATGCGTAGACGGCTTGACAGAAATGATAGCAGAAGGTGAATGTTGAACTTTTGTTGCAAACATATCCAGTTGACGCAGCGTACCATTTCGCGCAATTACACCTAGATCACACCGACAGTTCAACATTCACCTTCTGCTACCATTTCTGTCAAGCCGTTCACGCACACAGTTTGATAAATCCAAGATATGCACCACACAGAACGCCCTCCAACGCAATGCTGCAAAACAAACGCCGCGTTCCCTTGGAAATGAATGTAATTCTGGTGTACCAAAATGCAATGACACTGTCGGTGAGATATAGGCATTTTAGTAAGCATGCACTTTTAACGTATGATTGATCACGGGGATCGAACCCACCATCCTTGCGTTGCAATGGCAATGCTCTACCAACTGAGCTACAGAGGACCACTCATGTGTAAGTCAAGTAAAAAAACATGAAAGAAAACAGACAAAATATAACTGCAAGCTAATTATTAATGTACACATAAATCAACATTACAATCGTTTACTTCTTCAAATTGCATAGCTAGAGGGCGTTGCTTTTCTGCCTAGACAGGATGCTTGCAAGAGCCCATTGCTAGCTAAACACGAGTAGCTAGTTTGGTTAGAAGAGTGGCGATTTTTCAACCAAAAAAATACGATGAGGTTTAGTGTACTGTACTATTTCATAAGTAACTATCTTGGTAATAGTGAAATCAAAAATGTATTAACACTGTATTTATAGTGTAAAACTTACCAAAGTGAAAACGCTGGTTGAAATATTTCCTGTTTTGTTTTTCTCCGAGGCTGTCATGTGATCGAATTCGTGTGACGTCATGTGGCAGGAAGGACCTTTTCGCGTTCACGCTGGTCCACTAGAGGGCACATTCACAGCAAATAGTGGATAGTAATATGCATTATAATAATACACTACTGTGCACTGACTAGTCGCTGCAGTAAGTAAATCTGGCAGCATTGGAGCTCATTTCAAATGTGCAGGAGTAGATAACATGAAAATGAACCAAACTTGATGTTTCTCAAAATGATCAATTTTGTCCCCAGTAGAATTATTAAATCCTATAACTAAGTTGCAAACAGATCAGACGGGTAGATCTTCAAGGAAATGTCAGTGCAGGGCATTCTTCCGAGCATGATGCTTCCCTGTCATAGGCTTTGTCCCAAATGACACCGTATTCCCTATATAGTGCAATACTCTTCACCAGAGCACTATGGTCTAAAGTAGTGCACTATATAGGGAATAGGGTTCCATAGGGCTCTGGTCTAAAGTAGTGCACTATATAGGGAATATGGTTCTATAGGGTTCTGGTCTAAAGTAGTGCACTATATAGGGAATATGGTTCCATAGGGCTCTGGTCTAAAGTAGCGCACTATATAGGGAATAAGGGGCCATTTGGTACATGGATATTATTGTGATGATAGGAGAAGGGGAAAGAAAAAGGAGAGCAGACATTAATAAACACAGTGTCCAGAAGAGGCTGTATAGCCTCAGACATGAATAAACACAGTGTCCAGAAGAGGCTGTATAGCCTCAGACATGAATAAACACAGTGTCCAGAAGAGGCTGTATAGCCTCAGACATGAATAAACACAGTGTCCAGAAGAGGCTGTATAGCCTCAGGCATGAATAAACACAGTGTCCAGAAGAGGCTGTATAGTCTCAGACATGAATAAACACAGTGTCCAGAAGAGGCTGTATAGCCTCAGGCATGAATAAACACAGTGTCCAGAAGAGGCTGTATAGCCTCACATATTAATAAACACAGTGTCCAGAAGAGGCTGTATAGCCTCAGACATGAATAAACACAGTGTCCAGAAGAGGCTGTATAGCCTCAGACATGAATAAACACAGTGTCCAGAAGAGGCTGTATAGCCTCAGGCATGAATAAACACAGTGTCCAGAAGAGGCTGTATAGTCTCAGACATGAATAAACACAGTGTCCAGAAGAGGCTGTATAGCCTCAGGCATGAATAAACACAGTGTCCAGAAGAGGCTGTATAGCCTCACATATTAATAAACACAGTGTCCAGAAGAGGCTGTATAGCCTCAGACATAAATAAACACAGTGTCCAGAAGAGGCTGTATAGCCTCAGGCATGAATAAACACAGTGTCCAGAAGAGGCCGCATAGCCTCAGACATGAATAAACACAGTGTCCAGAAGAGGCTGTATAGCCTCAGGCATGAATAAACACAGTGTCCAGAAGAGGCGGTATAGCCTCACATATTAATAAACACAGTGTCCAGAATATAACACTGAAGTTCTGATCGTTCCTGGTAATGTCTTTCTCTCCTAGTTTGTTCTAGTCAAATGTTATTATCTATGAACACAGCTATGAATAATTAAATTATGTTTTCCTTCTTCTCTGTACTGAACCATGGGATGTGTCCTAAATGGTACCCTATTCATTGTCTAGTGCACTGCTTTTGACCAGGGCCCATGTAGGGAATAGGGTGCAATTTGGGAGAAAGACAATGTGATATGCTTTCCTCCTACGGTACTCTGTACTGAACCACGAATCACAGTCATTTCTCCCACTACAGCGCCGTGCAATAGGCCTATCCTATATTAATAAAGGTATCTCCAGATCTAAAATCTAAAATCTGTTAGCTAGAGTTTTTCCATGAATGTGCAACAGGAATCCCCCCAACCATTTAACTGATTGCAATATTTTCTGCACAGCACTGCATTCACACTGGAGTTGAGAGGCAGAGAGGCACAGGGAGGTTTCTAAGGGAATGCACAGGTGTGAGATGTGACATGTCAAGGTACATTTTGGGATCCAATATTTTAGAACCAATGTTTGTGCTTCAATAGCGGAGTGAACTGTAAAATGTACACGTGCACGGATTTGAATATTCATTGTTTCTCCACATCCAATTTCTGTTGTCATGGGAACTTCCTTTTTTTTTATGTCTGTAGTTTATTTTTCGTCTGGTGGTAAAAAAGCTCTTATTTTCACCATCTGCTCCTCTGGTCTACTCAGGAAGTAACGGTACCTTCAGAACTGTACTAATTACCCAAAGCTAAGGCACACCACACACACACCCCCAGATCACTTTGCCATCAGAACATTCTCCTTTATCAGTATTCAAACTAATTGGACGTTGAATAGACAGTATTGGGCAAAGCTTTTCCTTTTATTTTTTTAAAAGTTTCCCCATGGAAATATGTTTTATTTATACCTCTTGATTTAAAAAAAAACGTTGATACTGGTATTGATGATATGCTGAATTATAGCATTTTGTTCGATCAAAACCAACCAGGTTTTAAGCAGAATGTCAGTCCTCGTCAAACATCTCCATCCTCGTCCGAGAGTCATCTTCGTCAGTACACTAAACTATAGACAGAATAGAAGGCTGTCCTGAACAATCTACCTGCCCCCTCAGGTGTTGACGGCAGAATCAAGAGTATCCATGACAACGGGTGAGTAAGTAGATCACTTTTATAGGAGGAAGGTACTAAACTTGTACCGTGTGTGGTGTTACGTTCCCCCAACAAGAAAACCCCCCAAACATGTCAGTCAAACAGAAGGGGGAAACCGACAAAGAGTCCTTGACAACAACCACAACAGGTGGGGTTTTAGGAGGGCTTCTGAAAGATACTCATGGGGGTGTCCACTGAAAGTTGACTAGCAACAACAACTGGGACCTAAGACGCCCGCCATGAGTGGCCACTAAATTTGCCTAAGTAGAGGCAAACAAAAGAAAAACCCACAACAAACTTAAAGACAGGAAGCAAACCAAAAAGGCGGTGCAGAACAAAATTAGATAAAGGATGGTTTGTCTGGAAATCAAAATAGGGTGAGCCAACTAAAGGAGTCGACCCTCCACATCTCTCAAGACAACTAAAGGTGTCGACCCTCCACATCTCTCAAGACAACTAAAGGTGTCGACCCTCCACATCTCTCAAGACAACTAAAGGTGTCGACCCTCCACATCTATCCAGACAACTAAAGGTGTCGACCCTCCACATCTATCCAGACAACTAAAGGAGTCGACCCTCCACATCTATCAAGACAACTAAAGGAGTCGACCCTCCACATCTATCAAGACAACTAAAGGAGTCGACCCTCCACATCTAGAGACAACTAAAGGTGTCGACCCTCCACATCTATCCAGACAACTAAAGGTGTCGACCCTCCACATCTATCAAGACAACTAAAGGTGTCGACCCTCCACATCTATCAAGACAACTAAAGGTGTCGACCCTCCACATCTATCAAGACAACTAAAGGGGTCGACCCTCCACATCTATCAAGACAACTAAAGGTGTCGACCCTCCACATCTATCAAGACAACTAAAGGTGTCGACCCTCCACATCTATCAAGACAACTAAAGGTGTCGACCCTCCACATCTATCAAGACAACTAAAGGTGTCGACCCTCCACATCTATCAAGACAACTAAAGGAGTCGACCCTCCACATCTATCAAGACAACTGAAGGTGTCGACCCTCCACATCTATCAAGACAACTAAAGGTGTCGACCCTCCACATCTATCAAGACAACTAAAGGTGTCGACCCTCCACATCTATCAAGACAACTAAAGGTGTCGACCCTCCACATCTATCAAGACAACTAAAGGTGTCGACCCTCCACATCTATCAAGACAACTAAAGGTGTCGACCCTCCACATCTATCAAGACAACTAAAGGTGTTGACCCTCCACATCTATCAAGACAACTAAAGGTGTCGACCCTCCACATCTAGAGACAACTAAAGGAGTCGACCCTCCACATCTAGAGACATCTAAAGGTGTTGACCCTCCACATCTATCAAGACAACTAAAGGTGTCGACCCTCCACATCTAGAGACAACTAAAGGTGTCGACCCTCCACATCTATCAAGACAAATAAAGGTGTCGACCCTCCACATCTATCAAGACAACTAAAGGTGTCGACCCTCCACATCTATCAAGACAACTAAAGTTGTTGACCCTCCACATCTATCCAGACAACTAAAGGTGTCGACCCTCCACATCTATCCAGACAACTAAAGGTGTTGACCCTCCACATCTATCAAGACAACTAAAGGTGTCGACCCTCCACATCTATCAAGACAACTAAAGGTGTCGACCCTCCACATCTATCAAGACAACTAAAGGTGTCGACCCTCCACATCTATCAAGACAACTAAAGGTGTCGACCCTCCTCATCTATCAAGACAACTAAAGGTGTCGACCCTCCTCATCTATCAAGACAACTAAAGGTGTCGACCCTCCTCATCTATCAAGACAACTAAAGGTGTCGACCCTCCACATCTATCAAGACAACTAAAGGTGTCGACCCTCCACATCTATCCAGACAACTAAAGGTGTCGACCCTCCACATCTATCAAGACAACTAAAGGTGTTGACCCTCCACATCTATCAAGACAACTAAAGGTGTCGACCCTCCACATCTATCCAGACAACTAAGCCTTGATAAAATACTCCAAACCAGAATGTGTCAGTAGCGTTGTTTGGCAATGCATATCTGTGTGTATTTCTTATTTTCTGTAATTCTACACATTTTGCCATGTGGCAGAGAGAAGATTTTACAATTTTATATCTAATTTCATGTAATTCTACCTATTTTGCCATGGGGCAGAGAGACAAATGTGCCGTTTTACAACTAATTTCCTGCAATTCTACTCATTTTGCCATAGGGTGGGGGCAAATGTATGCAGTTAGTATGATAACTGATGATTATTGGGCCCCACCCCAGTCGGTAATTCGACCATGCTTACTACGAGTTTAGATAGCGGGCTGCTAGACTAACTTACCAATCTGAAACAATGTTGCTGATGTGAGATAATTGAGTGACTGCTGATTCACAACCTGCTGATGTGAATCAGCAGTCACTCAATTATCTCATAACTACATGTAGAAATGGCACCTTGTCCATGTTACGGTCATCGTTGCAGGAAGAAGTGGACCAAAGCGCAGCGTGGTAAGTGTTCATGATTATTTAATAAAACTGAACAACAAAGAGAACGAACGAAACAGTTCTGTCTGGTGCAGACACAAAAAAACAGAAAACAACTACCCACAAAACACATGTGGAAAAAGGCTGCCTAAGTATGATTCTCAATCAGAGACAACGATAGACAGCTGCCTCTGATTGAGAACCACAACCGGCCAAACACACAGAAATAGAAAACATAGAACACAAAACATAGAATGCCCACCCCAACTCACGCCCTGACCAAACCAAAATAGAGACATAAAAAGGATCTCTAAGGTCAGAGCGTGACAGTCCATTCTATTATTCTGACTCTCAACAGTAAGTTGAGACCCCGACTGAGTTCCCCCAAACTGAGTTTTCCCATCCCTGGTGTAGAGAATCATTATACCATCTAAACCGCTGTGAAATATATTTTCCATAACCAAAATATTGTACACTGAACAAATATATAAACACAACATGTAAAGTGTTGGTCCCATGTTTCATGAGCTGAAATATAAGATCTCAGAAATGTTCCAAACTCACAAAAAGCGTATTTCTCTCAAAGGTTGTGCACAAATTTGTTTACATCCCTGTTAGTGAGCATTTCTCCTTTGCCAAGATAATCCATCCACCTGACAGGTGTGGCATATCAAGAAGCTGATTAAACAGCATGATCATTACACAGGTGCACCTTGTGCTGGGAACAATAAAAGGCCACTAAAAATGTGCAGTTTCTTCACACAACACAATGACCGATGTCTCAAGTATTGAGGGAACATGCAATTGGCATGCTGACTGCAAGAATGTCCACCAGAGCTGTTTCCAGAGAATTTAAAGTTTATTTCTCTACCATAAGCCGAGGCGGCTTTTTAGAGAATTTGGCAGTACGTCCAACCGGCCTCACAACCACAGACTACGTGTATGGCGTTGTGTGGGGGCGAGCGGTTTGCTGATGTCAACATTGTGAACAGAGTGCCCCACAATGGCAGTGGGTTTATGGTATGAGTAGGCATAAGCTATGGACAACGAACACAATTGCATTTTATCGATGACCATTTGAATGCACAGAGATACCGTGACAAGATCCTGAGGGTCATTGTCGTGCCATTCATCCGCCGCCATCACAACACAATTCCTGGAAGCTGAAAATGTCCCAGTTCTGCCATGGCCTGCATACTCATCAGACATGTCACCCGCTGAGCATGTTTGGGATGCTCTGGATGGACGTGTACGACAGCGTGTTCCAGTTCCCACCAATATCCAGCAACTTCGCACAGCCATTGAAGAGGAGTGGGACAACATTCCACAATCAACAGCCTGATCAACTCTATGCGAAGGAGATGTGTCACGCTGCATGAAGGAAAATGGTGGTCACACCAGATACTGACTGGTTTTCTGATCCGAGACCCTACTTTAAAAATAAATAGGTATCTGTCATCAACGGATGCACATCTGTATTCCCAGTCATGTGAAATCCATAGATTAGGACCTAATTAATTTATTTAAATTGTCTGATTTCCTGATATGAACTGTAACTCAGTAAAATCTTAGAAATTGTTGCATGTTGCGTTAATATTTTTTATTGAGTATATTTTCAGCTGGTTTACAAAACCCGAAAGTAAAAGAAGCAACAACAAAAAAATGCAGAAAATAAACTCCCATTTCAATGTGAATTTGGTCAGTTCGCCCAAATAGTGACATAGAGCAGCTTTAATAACAATGACTTGGCCAATAGCTTCCAAAAACATACTACATTGATGAAAAAATCTTGCTACCTAGCCATAAAATAAAGATATTTAAATGTACCTTCCATGACAGCCAACCAGGGCCGGTGTTATGGGTCCTGGCCCGCCCTACCGTACTTCCTTTCCGGTCCAAATTAAATATTGAAATATTGATCATTTATATGCGCTGTCAGAAAGACGCATCAATCTCAGATAAAGCATCCAAGTGAGTGAAACAGCGCCCCTCTGTTTCCTTATGTGTAGACCATCTATCTGATGCTGTCTGGACAAAGGGATCAATCTCAGATAAAGCATCCAAGTGAGTGAAACAGCGCCCCTCTGTTTCCTTATGTGTAGACCATCTATCTGATGCTGTCTGGACAAAGGGAGTATGGCATGTCATACCTTTTCTGTCCTGAATAAACCCAATGCGTTTTCTATGGGGAAATATGCAGACCAAAGCCTGTCGACTGCATTCCCACCTTCGGGACAACGACTCGCATTGTTTTTTAGTTTTTTATTTAACCTTTATTTAACTAGGCAAGTCAGTTAAGAACAACTTCTTATTTACAATGACTGCATACGATTAGGGCGGAGACATGAGCATCTCGTTATTTTAAACAGATCTCTGGTTTCAGCCACATGCGATTAGAAAGGAAAGTTTGCGGGTGTACAGTACCGTGTTCGGATGCTGACTTCCCCTAAAGTAAATGTATGTTTTGCCAAAATGATATAATTACTCCTGTCTAATTAAAATAATACAAAAGACTTTACCAGAGAGCTTGACTTAGCCACAGAGGATTCTTTTTTTTCTTTTTTTTAAATAGCTGTGAATTGTTTCAAATCATAAGTGCAAAGGCGTATGTCTATTTGGAAAGCCAGTAATTTGGGCAGTATAAATTAAAACGTTGAGAAAAGAAGAAGAGGAGGGCTGTGTGGTGAAGATATGCACTCAGCTCTCCAGAACGTGCTCCGCTGTCTCCCCGTTAATTATTGCACATTCATTGTGTGAATTGTTTGCCCTTTGATTGTTTTTTTTTTTTTTTTAAATAAATTCCCCATTACATATGTAACCAACAGGCTAGTAAATGTACCGTTAATCCATGTCATTTGGCTACATTCATTTCTGTTAATGCATGTTATACAGTCATTTACTGTTCTCATTCTCGGAGTGGAAACTTGTTTGCAGAGTTCACAACCTGATACACTTGTGAGAAACAAGTGTTGGTTTATTTCACAACCATCATTTAGGAGTTTTTTATTTCACAACCCATCATTTAGGAGTTTTTATTTCACAACCATCATTTACGAGTTTTTATTTCATAACCATCATTTACGAGTTTTTAATTTCACAACCATCATTTAGGAGTATTTAATTCATAACCATCATTTAGGAGTTTTGTCCTTTTTTTTCATTGTGTGTTTTGTTTGGAGTGCTCCATGTGAGCATGCGTGTGGTTTCGAGTGTCCTGATAACGTGGAGAGAAATCTGCTGAGTTGATACAATGTTGCACTTCCCTAGTCAACAGCTCAAATCGAGACAGATGGAAAGGGAGGCAGACAGGTGGAGGAGTAGAGAGATTAATGAGATTGAAAGAATTTACTGTTTTTATTTGTTTGCTTTAGGCCTATGTATTTCACTTTGTTGATGATGGAAGTTCTAGGCCTACTGCTGCATTGGCCTATATAGGCTATCTTTGAGTTCTAGGCCTACTGCTGCATTGGCCTATATGGGCTATCTCTGAGTTCTAGGCCTACTGCTCCATTGGCCTATAAAGGCTATCTCTGAGTTCTAGGCCTACTGCTGCATTGGCCTATATGGGCTATCTCTGAGTTCTAGGCCTACTGCTGCATTGGCCTATAAAGGCTATCTCTGAGTTCTAGGCCTACTGCTGCATTGGCCTATATAGGCTATCTCTGAGTTCTAGGCCTACTGCTGCATTGGCCTATATAGGCTATCTCTGAGTTATAGGCCTACTGCTGCATTGGCCTATATGGGCTATCTCTGAGTTCTAGGCCTACTGCTGCATTGGCCTATATGGGCTATCTCTGAGTTCTAGGCCTACTGCTGCATTGGCCTATATAGGCTATCTCTGAGTTCTAGGCCTACTGCTGCATTGGCCTATATAGGCTATCTCTGAGTTCTAGGCCTACTGCTGCATTGGCCTATATGGGCTATCTCTGAGTTATAGGCCTACTGCTGCATTGGCCTATATAGGCTATCTCTGAGTTCTAGGCCTACTGCTGCATTGGCCTATATGGGCTATCTTTGAGTTCTAGGCCTACTGCTGCATTGGCCTATATAGGCTATCTCTGAGTTATAGGCCTACTGCTCGGTGTGGCCTATATGGGCTATCTCTGAGTTATAGGCCTACTGCTGTATTGGCCTATATAGGCTATCTCTGAGTTCCATGAGCTAATTACTTTAGCCGCCTATGGATCACGGTGTATCAATGTGTCTATATGGCAAAGGTTGGTACTCTTGCGTTAGTTGAATTTTAACTTTTAGATTTTTATGATTTTAATTAAGATTTGTATAATTAACCATGACAATAATTTTGAGAAACAAACACGTTATCGAAATGAAACGGAAAATGTACATATAAAATAATCAAGTTCCCCAAACTTGAAACTCAGGAGCTGTCTATGGTCTTTATTATTAACTGGGTCGTTCAGCCCTGAATGCTGATTGGCTGAAAGCCATGTTATATCAAACCCTATACCAGGGGTATGACAAAACATTACTTTTTTTTACTGTTCTAATTATGTTGGGAACCAGTTTATAATAGCAATAAGGGGGGGGGGGTTGTTGTACATGGCCAATATACCACGACTAAGTTCTGTGTTGTGTCGTGCGTAAGAACAGCCCTTAGCCGTGGTATGTGTAACAGGTACAATGCCTCCCCGCCCCGGGCCTTATTTCTTAATTATAACACCTATTATGAACATTTGTTCAGGAATGCATACAGGAGGTCCTGTGAAAAAAACGTCACCCCTATAGAAATCAAATGCCAAATGATTCGTTCTGGCGCGGGCCCTGCAGCTATTATCTGGGATTCATTGGTGGACATTGGTTGCGCCAGACAACACAGCCTTTTGGTGAGTTGGTGACAACCAACCAGTGTAGAGTATACGGGTCTATGAAAAACCCTCATCTAATTGGTTAGAAGAAAAAGGTCCCACCTTCCAGAGCTCCTGCTCTCCCTCTCTTTGTTTGCAAATGGCTGTTTGCACATCTACAAATATTGTTGTCACAGTACGGCGCTAAAGTACTGCCAAAAGTATGAGTGTGCGAAATTGACATGTGCAGGTGCAATTATTCCCGGCAAATATTAACTTACAAGTTTGAAAATACGATTACAACTACAAAAAAAATATCTTCATGTTCACAACTCATCAGTTACACGTTTGAGTATGTGTTTACAAATACAGATTATTCTTTCATGTTCACACGTCATTTACACATTTGCAAATTGTGTTTACAACTACAAATCTATTGTAAACGCTCAAATCATTATGTCAGTGATTTGTCTCCGTACTTCCACCGTGATAACAACCAATCTATTTGATTCTGCAGTGGTATTCTCGGTGTGTTTTATGGTTAAGAGTGTAGGTCGGGACCATTGGATGGGACAGGTAACCTGTTGAATGTGAAGCGACAGCACAAGTGGCGCATCGGCACTAGGACCGTGTTGGATCGCCCACTCTTCTAGAGAGTAGCTGTGATCACTGTCCACGACAGACAAGTCAGCCATCCTCACAAGGAAGCGAAGAAGCACCATGCAAATATAATAGTTTGCGAAAGGTACGTTGAAACATTTGTTACATGGATCCATGAACATTCGTTCTCGTAAACCGTCGACGAAATTTGTTGTGCTTGAAATTAAACGTTTTGTAGACGTTATGTTTTTGTCGTGGTACTTGCTTTCCATAGGTTGTGAAGATGGATCGCTTCAGTGGTAAAGAAACATCCGCTAGGCAGCAGACACCTGCAAACAAGATTTGAGTCGCAAGCAGAGTTATAATGTAAGTGCGAATTCTAGAATCCTACGTTGTTACATTGTTCGTTACATTGTTGCCATAAGTGGGCTTTAAGATACATTGTTCCAATTTGCACATTTTGCTACATTTCTGTAACGTTTTGCGCTCATGAGTCATCACTAACCCTACCGTAGATTGTGAGTCATACTCTTCCAACCCAGCCCACTGATGGTAGCCAGTCGAAAACCAGCTGCATCTTTATCGAGATTTGTATCTTGCAAAACAATGCATTGAAAAATATGTAGATTATAAAAATAAAAAAACATGTATAGAAAAAGGGTTATTCATTTGCGTTCTGTCTCTCTCGCGCTGTTTGTTTGTTGTGTGTGTGTGTGTGTGTGTGTGTGTACAATGCAGAAAACTAAATTAGTAGTTTATTTTTCTGTCACATTTCTCCATGTGTCATAATCTATTCACAGAGGATAACCCATTACAGACTGGATGATATTGATGTTAATCCAATGGGTTTATGTTGATAAGTGTCACTCCATGGGAGTGTTGCAGGAATATTAGGTTTTAGAAAACTCTCACTAAATCTCTAAACCTTCTGCAGTTGTTTTGAGTGATGTCTAATCTCTATTCATTTACGAGTGAAATTACAGCCTTTCCTGTTTAAAATGAATGTCAGTACTTGCACCAGGTCCTATTCCCCTCCCCAGGTTCTGACATGTAGACAATAATATAATTTATACGCTCAATGCTTTCGCCAATTAGTCATCTCACTCCTGTCCTATGATAAGCTATAGCTCCAGTAATCACCCTGCTCTGACCATGGATGTGTCCCAAATGGGACCCTATTCCCTACACAGTGCACTACTTTAGACCAGAGCCCTATGGAACCCTATTTCCTACACAGTGCACTACTTTAGACCAGAGTCCTATGGAACCCTATTCCCTACACAGTGCACTACTTTAGACCAGAGCCCTATGGAACCCTACTCCCTATATAGTGCACTACTTTAGACCAGAGCCCTATGGAACCCTACTCCCTATATAGTGCACTACTTTAGACCAGAGCGTGCCATTTGGAACACAGTCGGTGTCTTCACGTAAAAATCAGTCTCAGGGAGCTTGTAGTAATTACTGCCTTATTGTTTCCGGTTGTTTCATATCTCTTACACATCCACTGTTTATATCTGTTAACACATCCACTGTTTATATCTGTTAACACATCCACTGTTTATATCTGTTAACACATCCACTGTTTATATCTGTTAACAAATCCACTGTTTATATCTGTTAACACATCCACTGTTATCTGTTAACACATCCACTGTTTATATCTGTTAACACATCCACTGTTTATATCTGTTAACACATCCACTGTTTATATCTGTTAACAAATCCACTGTTTATATCACTAACACATCCACTGTTTATATCTGTTAACACATCCACTGTTTATATCGCTAACACATCCACTGTTTATATCTGTTAACACATCCACTGTTTATATCTGTTAACACATCCACTGTTTATATCTGTTAACACATCCACTGTTTATATCGCTAACACATCCACTGTTTATATCGCTAACACATCCACTGTTTATATCGCTAACACATCCACTGTTTATATCGCTAACACATCCACTGTTTACATCGCTAACACATCCACTGTTTATATCTGTTAACACATCCACTGTTTATATCTGTTAACACATCCACTGTTTATATCACTAACACATCCACTGTTTATATAGCTAACACATCCACTGTTTATATCGCTAACACATCCACTGTTTATATCGCTAACACATCATTTTTTTTACATTTTAGTCATTTAGCAGACGCTCTTATCCAGAGCGACTTACAGTAGAGTGCATACATTTTATTACATTTTAATTTGTTTTATATACATACTGAGACAAGGATATCCCTACCGGCCAAACCCTCCCTAACCCGGACGACGCTATGCCAATTGTGCGTCGCCTCACGGATCTCCCGGTTGCGGCCGGCTCCGACAGAGCCTGGGCGCGAACCCAGAGACTCTGGTGGCGCAGCTAGCACTGCGATGCAGTGCCCTAGACCACTGCGCCACCCGGGAGACCACGGGTCATCCACTGTTTATATCGCTAACACATCCACTGTTTATATCTGTTAACACATCCACTGTTTATATCTGTTAACACATCCACTGTTTATATCTGTTAACACATCCACTGTTTATATCTGTTAACACATCCACTGTTTATATCACTAACACATCCACTGTTTATATCTGTTAACACATCCACTGTTTATATCACTAACACGTCCACTGTTTATATCGCTAACACATCCACTGTTTATATCGCTAACACATCCACTGTTTATATCACTAACACATCCACTGTTTATATCTGTTAACACATCCACTGTTTATATCACTAACACATCCACTGTTTACATCGCTAACACATCCACTGTTTATATCTGTTAACACATCCACTGTTTATATCGCTAACACATCCACTGTTTATATCGCTAACACATCCACTGTTTATATCGCTAACACATCCACTGTTTATATCACTAACACATCCACTGTTTATATCGCTAACACATCCACTGTTTATATCACTAACACATCCACTGTTTATATCTGTTAACACATCCACTGTTTATATCTGTTAACACATCCACTGTTTATATCACTAACACATCCACTGTTTATATCGCTAACACATCCACTGTTTATATCGCTAACACATCCACTGTTTATATCGCTAACACATCCACTGTTTATATCTGTTAACACATCCACTGTTTATATCGCTAACACATCCACTGTTTATATCGCTAACACATCCACTGTTTATATCGCTAACACATCCACTGTTTATATCGCTAACACATACACTGTTGCCTCAACAATGGGTTGTGATGACAAAGCATTAATAGATATAGTTTTATAGTTTTTATAAGGCCCGTTCAGTTGTTGTTCACCTGCCAACGTACAGTAGTACTCTAGTGTGTACATTTACACAAACATCATGGGCCCGAAACCTTATTTAAGATTCACACGGAACTCGTATTTTACATATCTCAAGTTAAGATTTGGCACTAAATTATTTTGCACTTCAGCTATTAGTCAACAAACTGTAAAAATAATAGAGAGTGATACTATTTTGACAGATGTGACATACAGTACAGTATAGGACAGTAACAGGGAGGACAGTACGGTAACAAGGATGACAGTACAGTATAGGACAGTAACAGAGATGACAGAACAGTAACAGGATGACAGTACAGTAATAGGATGACAGTACAGTAACAAGGATGACAGTACAGTAACAAGGATGACAGTACGGTATAGGACAGTAACAGGGAGGACAGTACAGTAACAGGGATGACAGTACAGTAACAGGGATGACAGTACAGTAACAAGGATGACAGTACGGTATAGGACAGTAACAGGGAGGACAGTACAGTAACAGGATGACAGGACAGTAACAGGGATGACAGTA
Organism: Salvelinus alpinus; assembly: GCF_045679555.1. NCBI lineage: Eukaryota > Metazoa > Chordata > Actinopteri > Salmoniformes > Salmonidae > Salvelinus > Salvelinus alpinus. Next base: position 114,714,429 of record NC_092086.1, on the reverse strand, counting down.
CAGTAACAGGGATGACAGTACAGTATATGACAGTAACAAGGATGACAGTTCGGTATAGGACAGTAACAAGGATGACAGTACAGTAACAGGGATGTCAGTACAGTAACAGGGATGACAGTACAGTATAGGACAGTAACAGGGATGACAGTACAGTAACAGGATGACAGTACAGTAACAGGGATGACAGTACAGTATAGGACATTAACATGATGACAGTACAGTATAGGACAGTAACAAGGATGACAGTACAGTAACAGGATGACAGTACGGTAACAGGATGACAGTACAGTAACAAGGATGACAGTACGGTATAGTACAGTAACAGGGATGACAGTACGGTATAGGACAGTAACAAGGATGACAGTACAGTAACAAGGATGACAGTACGGTATAGGACTGTAACAGGGAGGACAGTACAGTAACAGGGATGACAGTACAGTATAGGACAGTAACAGGGATGACAGTAAAGTAACAGGATGACAGTACGGTAACAGGATGACAGTACAGTAACAAGGATGACAGTACGGTATAGGACAGTAACAAGGATGACAGTACAGTAACAATGATGACAGTACGGTATAGGACAGTAACAGGGAGGACAGTACAGTAACAAGGATGATATCTGTTAACACATCCACTGTTTATATCTGTTAACAAATCCACTGTTTATATCTGTTAACACATCCACTGTTATCTGTTAACACATCCACTGTTTATATCTGTTAACACATCCACTGTTTATATCTGTTAACACATCCACTGTTTATATCTGTTAACAAATCCACTGTTTATATCACTAACACATCCACTGTTTATATCTGTTAACACATCCACTGTTTATATCGCTAACACATCCACTGTTTATATCTGTTAACACATCCACTGTTTATATCTGTTAACACATCCACTGTTTATATCTGTTAACACATCCACTGTTTATATCGCTAACACATCCACTGTTTATATCGCTAACACATCCACTGTTTATATCGCTAACACATCCACTGTTTATATCGCTAACACATCCACTGTTTACATCGCTAACACATCCACTGTTTATATCTGTTAACACATCCACTGTTTATATCTGTTAACACATCCACTGTTTATATCACTAACACATCCACTGTTTATATAGCTAACACATCCACTGTTTATATCGCTAACACATCCACTGTTTATATCGCTAACACATCATTTTTTTTACATTTTAGTCATTTAGCAGACGCTCTTATCCAGAGCGACTTACAGTAGAGTGCATACATTTTATTACATTTTAATTTGTTTTATATACATACTGAGACAAGGATATCCCTACCGGCCAAACCCTCCCTAACCCGGACGACGCTATGCCAATTGTGCGTCGCCTCACGGATCTCCCGGTTGCGGCCGGCTCCGACAGAGCCTGGGCGCGAACCCAGAGACTCTGGTGGCGCAGCTAGCACTGCGATGCAGTGCCCTAGACCACTGCGCCACCCGGGAGACCACGGGTCATCCACTGTTTATATCGCTAACACATCCACTGTTTATATCTGTTAACACATCCACTGTTTATATCTGTTAACACATCCACTGTTTATATCACTAACACATCCACTGTTTATATCTGTTAACACATCCACTGTTTATATCACTAACACGTCCACTGTTTATATCGCTAACACATCCACTGTTTATATCACTAACACATCCACTGTTTATATCTGTTAACACATCCACTGTTTATATCACTAACACATCCACTGTTTACATCGCTAACACATCCACTGTTTATATCTGTTAACACATCCACTGTTTATATCGCTAACACATCCACTGTTTATATCGCTAACACATCCACTGTTTATATCGCTAACACGTCCACTGTTTATATCGCTAACACATCCACTGTTTATATCGCTAACACATCCACTGTTTATATCGCTAACACATCCACTGTTTATATCTGTTAACACATCCACTGTTTATATCTGTATCTGTAACAGTAACAAGGATGACAGTACAGTAACAGGGATGACAGTACAGTATAGGACAGTAACAATATGACAGTACAGTAACAGGGATGACAGTACAGTAACAGGGATGACAGTACAGTATAGGACAGTAAGAGTATGACAGTACAGTAACAATGATGACAGTACAGTAACAGGGATGACAGAACGGTATAGGACAGTAACAAGGATGACATTTCGGTATAGGACAGTAACAAGGATGACAGTACAGTAACAAGGATGACAGTACAGTATAGGACAGTAACAGTATGGCAGTACAGTAACAGGGATGACAGTACAGTAACAGGGATGACAGTACAGTATAGGACAGTGACATGGAGGACAGTACAGTAACAAGGATGACAGTACAGTACAGGACAGTAACAGGGAGGACAGTACAGTAACAAGGATGACAGTACAGTAACAAGGACGGCAGTACAGTATAGGACAGTAACAGGGAGGACAGTACAGTAACAAGGATGACAGTACAGTACAGGACAGTAACAAGGATGACAGTACAGTAACAGGGATGACAGTACAGTAACAGGGATGACATTATGGTATAGGACAGTAACAGGGATGGCAGTACAGTAACAGGGATGACAGGACAGTAACAGGGATGACATTATGGAATAGGACAGTAACAGAGATGACAGTATGGTATAGGACAGTAACAGGGATGACAGTACAGTAACAGGGATGACAGGACAGTAACAGGGATGACATTATGGAATAGGACAGTAACAGGGATGACAGTATGGTATAGGACAGTAACGGGGATGACAGTACAGTAACAGGGATGACAGTACAGTAACAGGGATGACATTATGGAATAGGACAGTAACAGGGATGACAGGACAGTAACAGTGAGGCTTTGTCTCCTTCACCTTGCCAGGTCTGACACAGTACAGCAGTGTACTACAGTAGGGATATGTCTCCTGTCTCCTGTCTCCTGCCCCTGTCTCCTGTCTCCTGTCTCCTGCTCCTGTCTCCTGTCTCCTGTCTCCTGTCTCCTGTCTCCTGCTCCTGGCTCCTGCTCCTGTCTCCTGTCTCCTGCTCCTGTCTCCTGCTCCTGCTCCTGTCTCCTGTGTTCTGTCTCTTGTCTCTTGTCTCCTGCTCCTGTCTCCTGTCTCCTGCTCCTGTCTCCTGTCTCCTGTCTCCTGCTCCTGCTCCTGTCTCCTGCTCCTGCTCCTGCTCCTGTCTCCTGTGTTCTGTCTCTTGTCTCCTGCTCCTGTCTCCTGTCTCCTGCTCCTGCTCCTGTCTCCTGCTCATCTCACTGTCAGTAATCAGTAATTAGTGCAGGTGTTCCTGCGGGGACGGGGCGGGGTGTGGGGGGAAGACGACGGAGGTCGGGCTGGGGGGTGGAAGGTCAGGAGTGAGCCAGCTGCTGAGGAAGTGTTTTCTGTGGATCCTCTCTGTGGAGGGGGCCTGTTTGTCTGTTAACTTGGCAGGCTGGGTGGCACTAGGGGGCCTGTTTGTCTGTTAACTTGGCAGGCTGGGTGGCACTAGGGGGCCTGTTTGTCTGTTAACTTGGCAGGCTGGATGGCACTAGGGGGCCTGTTTGTCTGTTAACTTGGCAGGCTGGGTGGCACTAGGGGGCCTGTTTGTCTGTTAACTTGGCAGGCTGGGTGGCACTAGGGGGCCTGTTTGTCTGTTAACTTGGCAGGCTGGGTGGCACTAGGGGGCCTGTTTGTCTGTTAACTTGGCAGGCTGGGTGGCACTAGGGGGCCTGTTTGTCTGTTAACTTGGCAGGCTGGATGGCACTAGGGGGCCTGTTTGTCTGTTAACTTGGCAGGCTGGGTGGCACTAGGGGGCCTGTTTGTCTGTTAACTTGGCAGGCTGGGTGGCACTAGGGGGCCTGTTTGTCTGTTAACTTGGCAGGCTGGATGGCACTAGGGGGCCTGTTTGTCTGTTAACTTGGCAGGCTGGGTGGCACTAGGGGGCCTGTTTGTCTGTTAACTTGGCAGGCTGGGTGGCACTAGGGGGCCTGTTTGTCTGTTAACTTGGCAGGCTGGGTGGCACTAGGGGGCCTGTTTGTCTGTTAACTTGGCAGGCTGGATGGCACTAGGGGGCCTGTTTGTCTGTTAACTTGGCAGGCTGGGTGGCACTAGGGGGGCTGTTTGTCTGTTAACTTGGCAGTAGACTATATAGTAGGGCTATACAGTAGCGCTATACAGTAGGACTATACAGTAGACTATACAGTAGACTATACAGTAGGGCTATACAGTAGACTATACAGTAGGACTATACAGTAGACTATACAGTAGACTATACAGTAGACTATACAGTAGGGCTATACAGTAGACTATACAGTAGACTATACAGTAGACTATACAGTGGGCTATACAGTAGACTATACAGTAGACTATACAGTAGACTATACAGTAGGGCTATACAGTATACTATACAGTAGGGCTATACAGTAGGACTATACAGTAGGACTATACAGTAGACTATACAGTAGGACTATACAGTAGGACTATACAGTAGACTATACTGTAGGGCTATACAGTAGACTATACAGTAGACTATACAGTAGTACTATACAGTAGGACTATACAGTAGGGCTATACAGTAGGACTATACAGTAGACTATACAGTAGGCTATACATAATGGATTTACAGTAGGGCTATACAGTAGACTATACAGTAGGCTATACATAATGGCTTTACAGTAGGGCTATACAGTAGACTATACAGTAGACTATACAGTAGGGCTATACAGTAGACTATACAGTAGGACTATACAGTAGGACTATACAGTAGGGCTATACAGTAGACTATACAGTAGACTATACAGTAGGGCTATACAGTAGACTATACAGTAGGGCTATACAGTAGACTATACAGTAGGACTATACAGTAGACTATACAGTAGGACTATACAGTAGACTATACAGTAGACTATATAGTAGGACTATACAGTCGGACTATACAGTAGGGCTATACAGTAGACTATACAGTAGGCTATACAGTAGACTATACAGTAGGACTATACAGTAGGACTATACAGTAGGACTATACAGTAGACTATATAGTAGGCATCTGTCTTGAAGTGATTCATGCATAGATAATGTGACATGACACACCTGACCTAGTTCAATGATTGATGGATTCTTTCTAACCCGTTCCATACAGTTAGCTTCAAAAGGATATGTCTTATCTATAGCATCTAGAGCCGTCTGTCTGGCTCCCTCCCCTGAGTCAAACATCTCTTATCTTATCTATAGCATCTAGAGCCGTCTGTCTGGCTCCCTCCCCTGAGTCAAACATCTCTTATCTTATCTATAGCCCATATATCTCAAACATCTCAGCCCATATAGTTGGAGCTGTCAGTGAGCCGAGCGAGGGGAGCAGAGGGGGAGGGAGGAACCGAGCGAGGGGAGCAGAGGGGGAGGGAGGAACCGAGCAGAGGGGGAGGGAAGAACCGAGCGAGGGGAGCAGAGGGGGAGGGAGGAACCGAGCGAGGGGAGCAGAGGGGGAGGGAGGAACCGAGCAGAGGGGAACAGAGGGGGAGGGAGGAACCGAGCGAGGGGAGCAGAGGGGGAGGGAGGAACCGAGCAGAGGGGGAGGGAGGAACCGAGCAGAGAGGGAGGGAGGAACCGAGCGAGGGGAGCAGAGGGGGAGGGAGGAACCGAGCGAGGGGAGCAGAGGGGGAGGGAGGAACCGAGCGAGGGGGAGGGAGGAACCGAGCGAGGGGGAGGGAGGAACCGAGCGAGGGGAACAGAGGGGGAGGGAGGAACCGAGCAGAGGGGGAGGGAGGAACCGAGCGAGGGGGAGGGAGGAACCGAGCGAGGGGGAGGGAGGAACCGAGCGAGGGGAACAGAGGGGGAGGGAGGAACCGAGCAGAGGGGAACAGAGGGGGAGGGAGGAACCGAGCGAGGGGAGCAGAGGGGGAGGGAGGAACCGAGCGAGGGGAACAGAGGGGGAGGGAGGAACCGAGCGAGGGGAGCAGAGGGGGAGGGAGGAACCGAGCGAGGGGAGCAGAGGGGGAGGGATGAACCGAGCGAGGGGAGCAGAGGGTGAGGGAGGAACCAAGCAGAGGGGAGCAGAGGGGGAGGGAGGAACCGAGCGAGGGGAACAGAGGGGGAGGGAGGAACCGAGCGAGGGGAGCAGAGGGGGAGGGAGGAACCGAGCGAGGGGAACAGAGGGGGAGGGAGGAACCGAGCAGAGGGGGAGGGAGGAACCGAGCGAGGGGAGCAGAGGGGGAGGGAGGAACCGAGCCAGGGGAGCAGAGGGGGAGGGAGGAACCGAGCGAGGGCAGCAGAGGGGGAGGGAGGAACCGAGCAGAGGGGGAGGGAGGAACCGAGGGTGGGGAGCAGAAGGGGAGGGAGGAACCGAGCAGAGGGGAATGGAGGAACCGGGGGAGGGAGGAACCGAGGGTGGGGAGCAGAGGGTGAGGTTAACCCTGAGGTATCTCTCTAACACAGAACCTAGCTGTTTAGGAGTTAACCCTGAGGTATCTCTAGCTGTTTAGGAGTTAACCCTGAGGTATCTCTAGCTGTTTAGGAGTTAACCCTGAGGTATCTCTAGCTGTTTAGGAGTTAACCCTGAGGTATCTCTAGCTGTTTAGGAGTTAACCCTGAGGTATCTCTAGCTGTTTAGGAGTTAACCCTGAGGTATCTCTAGCTGTTTAGGAGTTAACCCTGAGGTATCTCTAGCTGTTTAGGAGTTAACCCTGAGGTATCTCTAGCTGTTTAGGAGTTAACCCTGAGGTATCTCTAGCCGTTTGGGAGTTAACCCTGAGGTATCTCTAGCTGTTTAGGAGTTAACCCTGAGGTATCTCTAGCTGTTTAGGAGTTAACCCTGAGGTATCTCTAGCTGTTTAGGAGTTAACCCTGAGGTATCTCTAGCTGTTTAGGAGTTAACCCTGAGGTATCTCTAGCTGTTTAGGAGTTAACCCTGAGGTATCTCTAGCTGTTTAGGAGTTAACCCTGAGGTATCTCTAGCTGTTTAGGAGTTAACCCTGAGGTATCTCTAGCTGTTTAGGAGTTAACCCTGAGGTATCTCTAGCTGTTTAGGAGTTAACCCTGAGGTATCTCTAGCTGTTTAGGAGTTAACCCTGAGGTATCTCTAGCTGTTTAGGAGTTAACCCTGAGGTATCTCTAGCTGTTTAGGAGTTAACCCTGAGGTATCTCTAGCTGTTTAGGAGTTAACCCTGAAGTTTCTCTCTAACCCAGAACCCAGGCTGCATTCCAAGAGTTGTGTGTTGCTCTGTCTCAGCTCGTTTGGTAACAACAGCTCTGACCAATTGCATTACTGCTAGTAAATAGGAAAACAAGTTTCCATAGAGATGTTGAATTGTGCTGGCAGTAATCGGGTAAATGTAATTTTGGCTGGAGGCTGGACCGCAGGGTATCCATCTGTATGTTGCTGATGACCTGATTGGTTGCTCATATTCCCTAGGAACGAAACGGAAACAAAAGAGACGAAACGGGGAAGGGTGTACCTGTACAACGTCTACAATACAAAACAATTGTTTTTATTTTCTGTTGCGAAAGGTTTCGCTAGGCTGTGCACTAATGAATACAACCCTGGTGAATTGCTGGGGTTTTGGCAGTCTGTTCAACTCCTTCTTTCTCCTGTAGTGTTTCCACCCTGGTCTATAGAGACTCAGACTGGGAGCTGTGTTACCTGGTCTATAGAGACTCAGACTGGGAGCTGTGTTACCTGGTCTATAGAGACTCAGACTGGGAGCTGTGTTACCTGGTGTATAGAGACTCAGACTGGGAGCTGTGTTACCTGGTCTATATAGACTCAGACTGGGAGCTGTGTTACCTGGTCTATATAGACTCAGACTAGGAGCTGTGTTACCTGGTCTATAGAGACTCAGACTGGGAGCTGTGTTACCTGGTCTATATAGACTCAGACTGGGAGCTGTGTTACCTGGTCTATAGAGACTCAGACTGGGAGCTGTGTTACCTGGTGTATATAGACTCAGACTGGGAGCTGTGTTACCTGGTCTATAGAGACTCAGACTGGGAGCTGTGTTACCTGGTCTATAGAGACTCAGACTGGGAGCTGTGTTACCTGGTCTATAGAGACTCAGACTGGGAGCTGTGTTACCTGGTGTATAGAGACTCAGACTGGGAGCTGTGTTACCTGGTCTATATAGACTCAGACTGGGAGCTGTGTTACCTGGTCTATATAGACTCAGACTGGGAGCTGTGTTACCTGGTGTATAGAGACTCAGACTGGGAGCTGTGTTACCTGGTCTATATAGACAGACTGGGAGCTGTGTTACCTGGTCTATATAGACTCAGACTGGGAGCTGTGTTACCTGGTCTATAGAGACAGACTGGGAGCTGTGTTACCTGGTCTATAGAGACAGACTGGGAGCTGTGTTACCTGGTGTATAGAGACTCAGACTGGGAGCTGTGTTACCTGGTCTATAGAGACAGACTGGGAGCTGTGTTACCTGGTCTATAGAGACAGACTGGGAGTTGTGTTACCTGGTCTATATAGACTCAGACTGGGAGCTGTGTTACCTGGTCTATATAGACTCAGACTGGGAGTTGTGTTACCTGGTCTATATAGACTCAGACTGGGAGCTGTGTTACCTGGTCTATATAGACTCAGACTGGGAGCTGTGTTACCTGGTCTATATAGACTCAGACTGGGAGCTGTGTTACCTGGTCTATAGAGACTCAGACTGGGAGCTGTGTTACCTGGTCTATAGAGACTCAGACTGGGAGTTGTGTTACCTGGTCTATATAGACTCAGACTGGGAGCTGTGTTACCTGGTCTATAGAGACTCAGACTGGGAGCTGTGTTACCTGGTCTATATAGACTCGGACTGGGAGCTGTGTTACCTGGTCCATATAGACTCGGACTGGGAGCTGTGTTACCTGGTCTATATAGACTCAGACTGGGAGCTGTGTTACCTGGTCTATATAGACTCAGACTGGGAGTTGTGTTACCTGGTCTATATAGACTCGGACTGGGAGCTGTGTTACCTGGTCTATATAGACAGACTGGGAGCTGTGTTACCTGGTCTATATAGACTCAGACCTGGGAGTTGTGTTACCTGGTCTATATAGACTCAGACTGGGAGTTGTGTTACCTGGTGTATATAGACTCAGACCTGGGAGTTGTGTTACCTGGTCTATATAGACTCAGACTGGGAGCTGTGTTACCTGGTCTTTATAGACTCAGACTGGGAGCTGTGTTACCTGGTGTATATAGACTCAGACTGGGAGCTGTGTTACCTGGTCTTTATAGACTCAGACTGGGAGCTGTTGTCTGCAAACTTAGTGATTGAGTTGGAGGCGTGCATGGCCACGCAGTCATGGGTGAACAGGAAGTACAGGAGGGGGCTGAGCACACACCCTTGTGGGGCCCCAGTGTTGAGGATCAGCGGGGTGGATATGTTGTTTCCTATCTTCACCACCTGGGGGCGGCCCATCAGGAAGTCCAGGACCCAATTGCACAGGGCGGGGTTCAGACCCAGGGCCTCAAGCTTAATGATGAGCTTGGAGGGTACTATGGTGCTGAATGCTGAGCTATAGTCAATGAACAGCATTCTTACATAGGTATTCCTCTTGTCCAGATGGGTTAGGGCAGTGTGCAGTGCGATGGCGATTGCATCAAATGTGGACCTATTGGGACGGTAAGCAAATTGAAGTGGGTCTAGGGTGACAAGTAAGGTGGAGGTGATATGATCCTTGACTAGGCTGAGTGCTACGGGGCGATAGTCATTTAGTTCAGTTACCTTTGCCTTCTTGGGTACAGGAACAATGGTGGCCATCTTGAAGCTTGTGGGGACAGCAGACTGGGATAGGGAGAGATTGAATATTTCCATAAACACACCAGCCAGCTAGTCTGCGCATGCTCTGAGGACGCAGCTAGGGATGCCGTCTGGGCCGGCAGCCTTGCGAGGGTTAACACGTTTAAATGTCTTACTCTCGTCGGCCATGGAGAAGGAGAGCCCACAGTCCTTGGTAGCGGGCCGCGTTGGTGGCACTGTATTATCCTCAAAGCGAGCGAAGAAGTTGTTCAGTTTATCTGGAATCAAGACGTTGGTGTCCGTGACATGCCTGGTTTTCTTTTTGTAGTCTGTGATTGTCCGTAGACCCTGCTACATACGTCTCGTGTCTGAGCCGTTGAATTGCGACTCCACTTTGTCTCAATTCTGGCGTTACGCTTGTTTGATTGCCTTGCGGAGGGATTAACTACACTGTTTGTATTCGGCCGTAGTCACCTTGCCATGGTTAAATGCGGTGGTTCGCGCTTTCTGTTTTGCACGAATGCCGCCATCTATCCACGGTTTCTGGTTAGGGTAGATTTTAATAGTCACAGTGGGTACAACATCTCTTATATACTTCCTTATAAACTCAGTCACCGTATCAGTGTATTCGTCTATATTATTTTCTGAGGCTTCCCGGAACATGCCCCAGTCCGCATGATCAAGCGTGGATTCCGATTGGTCAGACCAGCGTTAAATAGTTCTTAACACGGATACATCCTGTTTGAGTTTCTGCCTATAGGAAGGGGGGAGCAAAATGGAGTCGTGGTCAGATTTGCCAAAAGGAGGGCGGGGGAGGGCCTTGTATGCATCACGGAAGTTAGAGTAGCAGTGATCCAGAGTTTTGCCAGCACGCGTACTACAGTCAATATTCTGATAGAATTTAGGTAGCCCTGTTCTCAAATTTACTTTAAAATCCCCAGCTACAATAAATGCAACCTCAAGATATAGAGTAATATAATAATATATATAATATATATAATATAATATATATATATAATATATATAGAGTAATATACTATTACAGTTTTCATAGAGTCCAGTGAAGTTCCTTGAGGGCCGTCGTGGTATCGGCATGAGGGGGGATATACACGGCTGTGACCATAACCGAGGAGAATTCTCTTGGGAGATTATACGGTCGGCATTTGGTTGTAAGGAATTCTATGTCAGGTGAACAAAAGGACCAGAGTTCCTGTATGATGTTACAATTACATCATGAGTCGTTAATCATGAAACATACACCCCCGCTCCGTCTACCTCTTCTCCGGTGGCGTTTTGGGTCAGCCTCTGGAATCGTCTCAAATGCCCTGGGTAGTTCGGACAAAAGATCCGCTTCGGGAAAGTCATATTCCTGGTCGTAATGTTGGTAAGTTGACGTCGCTCTGATATCTGATAGTTCTTCTCGGCTGTACTTAATAATACTTAAGATTTTCTGGGCTAACGATGTAAGAAATAATACACAAAAAAACAAAATACTGCAAAGTTTCCTAAGGACTAGAAGTGAGGCAGCCCTCTCTGTCGGCATCATTTTGTTCATGTTATGGGTATGCTTGTTATCGGCAAGGACTAAGGAGTTTTTAGGATAAAAAGAAACGGAATACAGTTATAAGCACATGCAAAATCCTAGAGAAAAACCTGGTTGAGTCTGCTTTCCATCAGACAATGGGAGATGAATTCACCTTTCAGCAGGACAATAACCTAAAACACAAGGCCAAATCTACACTGAAGTTGTTTACCAAGACAACTTTGAATGTTCCTGAGTGGCCTATTTAAAGTCTTGACTTAAATCGTCTTGAAAATCTATGGCAAGACTTGAAAATGGCTGTCTAGCAATGATCAACAATCAACTTGACAGAGCTTGAAGAATTAAAAAATAGAATAATGTGCAGATATCGTACAATCCAGGTGTGCAAATCACTTAGAGATTTACCCAGGAAGACTCACAGCTGTAATCACTGCCAAAGGTGCTTCTACAAAGTATTGACTCAGTGGTGTGACTACTTATGTAAATTCAATATTTTTTTATTTAATTTTCAATACATTTGCCAAAATTTCTAAAAATATGCTTTCACTTTGTCGTTATGGGATAGTGTGTGTAGGTAGATGGGTGAGAATTTGTTTGAATCCATTTTGAATTCAAGCTGTAACACAACAGGGGAATAGGTCAAAGGGTATGAATAGGCCACTGCTTTTTGGTTTTCTTTGCTGTTTATTATGTTTATTAAATTATATTATTTATTTTATTTATGAACTTATTTCTTACTGTTGTTTTCTTTTGAGTGCCAATCTACGGCTACATGTTTTATAAACGTATACATTGAAAATGGATAATGTACCTGAAGTAAACAGCCTTGTGTTCCTCACAAACAGTAGTAAACTAAATGTCAAGTAAACCGCCTTGTGTTCCTCACAAACAGTAGTAAACTAAATGTCAAGTAAACCGCCTTGTGTTCCCTTCACAAACAGTAGTAAACTAAATGTCAAGTAAACCGCCTTGTGTTCCTCACAAACAGTAGTAAACTAAATGTCAAGTAAACCGCCTTGTGTTCCTCACAAACAGTAGTAAACTAAATGTCAAGTAAACCGCCTTGTGTTCCCTTCACAAACAGTAGTAAATTAAATGTCAAGTAAACAGCCTTGTGTTCCCTTCACAAACAGTAGTAAACTAAATGTCAAGTAAACAGCCTTGTGTTCCTCACAAACAGTAGTAAACTAAATGTAAAGTAAACCACCTTGTGTTCCTCACAAACAGTAGTAAACTAAATGTCAAGTAAACCGCCTTGTGTTCCCTTCACAAACAGTAGTAAACTAAATGTCAAGTAAACAGCCTTGTGTTCCTCACAAACAGTAGTAAACTAAATGTCAAGTAAACCGCCTTGTGTTCCTCACAAACAGTAGTAAACTAAATGTCAAGTAAACCGCCTTGTGTTCCTCACAAACAGTAGTAAACTAAATGTCAAGTAAACCGCCTTGTGTTCCCTTCACAAACAGTAGTAAACTAAATGTCAAGTAAACCGCCTTGTGTTCCTCACAAACAGTAGTAAACTAAATGTCAAGTAAACCGCCTTGTGTTCCTCACAAACAGTAGTAAACTAAATGTCAAGTAAACCGCCTTGTGTTCCCTTCACAAACAGTAGTAAACTAAATGTCAAGTAAACCGCCTTGTGTTCCTCACAAACAGTAGTAAACTAAATGTCAAGTAAACCGCCTTGTGTTCCTCACAAACAGTAGTAAACTAAATGTCAAGTAAACCGCCTTGTGTTCCTCACAAACAGTAGTAAACTAAATGTCAAGTAAACCGCCTTGTGTTCCCTTCACAAACAGTAGTAAACTAAATGTCAAGTAAACCGCCTTGTGTTCCTCACAAACAGTAGTAAACTAAATGTCAAGTAAACCGCCTTGTGTTCCTCACAAACAGTAGTAAACTAAATGTCAAGTAAACCGCCTTGTGTTCCCTTCACAAACAGTAGTAAATTAAATGTCAAGTAAACAGCCTTGTGTTCCCTTCACAAACAGTAGTAAACTAAATGTCAAGTAAACAGCCTTGTGTTCCTCACAAACAGTAGTAAACTAAATGTAAAGTAAACCACCTTGTGTTCCTCACAAACAGTAGTAAACTAAATGTCAAGTAAACCACCTTGTGTTCCCTTCACAAACAGTAGTAAACTAAATGTCAAGTAAACAGCCTTGTGTTCCTCACAAACAGTAGTAAACTAAATGTCAAGTAAACCGCCTTGTGTTCCTCACAAACAGTAGTAAACTAAATGTCAAGTAAACCGCCTTGTGTTCCTCACAAACAGTAGTAAACTAAATGTCAAGTAAACCGCCTTGTGTTCCTCACAAACAGTAGTAAACTAAATGTCAAGTAAACCGCCTTGTGTTCCTCACAAACAGTAGTAAACTAAATGTCAAGTAAACCGCCTTGTGTTCCTCACAAACAGTAGTAAACTAAATGTCAAGTAAACCGCCTTGTGTTCCTCACAAACAGTAGTAAACTAAATGTCAAGTAAACCGCCTTGTGTTCCCTTCACAAACAGTAGTAAACTAAATGTCAAGTAAACCGCCTTGTGTTCCTCACAAACAGTAGTAAACTAAATGTCAAGTAAACCGCCTTGTGTTCCCTTCACAAACAGTAGTAAACTAAATGTCAAGTAAACCGCCTTGTGTTCCCTTCACAAACAGTAGTAAACTAAATGTCAAGTAAACCGCCTTGTGTTCCTCACAAACAGTAGTAAACTAAATGTCAAGTAAACCGCCTTGTGTTCCTCACAAACAGTAGTAAACTAAATGTCAAGTAAACCGCCTTGTGTTCCCTTCACAAACAGTAGTAAACTAAATGTCAAGTAAACCGCCTTGTGTTCCTCACAAACAGTAGTAAACTAAATGTCAAGTAAACCGCCTTGTGTTCCTCACAAACAGTAGTAAACTAAATGTCAAGTAAACCGCCTTGTGTTCCCTTCACAAACAGTAGTAAACTAAATGTCAAGTAAACCGCCTTGTGTTCCCTTCACAAACAGTAGTAAACTAAATGTCAAGTAAACCGCCTTGTGTTCCTCACAAACAGTAGTAAACTAAATGTCAAGTAAACCGCCTTGTGTTCCTCACAAACAGTAGTAAACTAAATGTCAAGTAAACCGCCTTGTGTTCCTCACAAACAGTAGTAAACTAAATGTCAAGTAAACCGCCTTGTGTTCCCTTCACAAACAGTAGTAAACTAAATGTAAAGTAAACAGCCTTGTGTTCCTCACAAACAGTAGTAAACTAAATGTAAAGTAAACCGCCTTGTGTTCCCTTCACAAACAGTAGTAAACTAAATGTAAAGTAAACCGCCTTGTGTTCCTCACAAACAGTAGTAAACTAAATGTCAAGTAAACAGCCTTGTGTTCCCTTCACAAACAGTAGTAAACTAAATGTCAAGTAAACAGCCTTGTGTTCCTCACAAACAGTAGTAAACTAAATGTCAAGTAAACCGCCTTGTGTTCCTCACAAACAGTAGTAAACTAAATGTCAAGTAAACCGCCTTGTGTTCCTCACAAACAGTAGTAAACTAAATGTCAAGTAAACCGCCTTGTGTTCCCTTCACAAACAGTAGTAAACTAAATGTAAAGTAAACAGCCTTGTGTTCCTCACAAACAGTAGTAAACTAAATGTAAAGTAAACCGCCTTGTGTTCCCTTCACAAACAGTAGTAAACTAAATGTAAAGTAAACCGCCTTGTGTTCCTCACAAACAGTAGTAAACTAAATGTCAAGTAAACAGCCTTGTGTTCCCTTCACAAACAGTAGTAAACTAAATGTCAAGTAAACAGCCTTGTGTTCCTCACAAACAGTAGTAAACTAAATGTCAAGTAAACAGCCTTGTGTTCCCTTCACAAACGGTCCTTTCCTTCCCAAACTAAAAGGGTCCTTCTCTTTCCAAACCTTTATAACAGAGTATAACATTCCTCAGATGCCTTAAGACTGGGTTTAATTGGGCCTGCATGACTGCCAGGTTTGTTTTCCTCCACCCATGGGTAACTCACTGTCAGGTCATGTGGGTCTGTAGGTGTATACTATTAGCCAGCCGGTTTATATAATACGTCCTTTAGTGCTTGGACAGTGACGTCACACCGTTGACAAGGATTTGTGTGTGTGTGTGTGTGTGTGTGTGTGTGTGTGTGTGTGTGTGTGTGTGTGTGTGTGTGTGTGTGTGTGTGTGTGTGTGTGTGTGTGTGTACCCACGATTCCCCGGGGGGGGGTTGAGCCTCAAAACAGCTAGCAGGTGGAATGAAAACATTCCTTCAACCCGTGGGCACGGCTCGCGGTTCAGAACAATTACATTACCGGTCGGGAAAAACATTTTAAATCAAGATAATATACTTTTTAAAATACCCCGGAGGTTTAATGTGTTGCATTGTGTGAGCGGTGAGGCAGACGTGAGGCTACCAGCCAACCATTTAAGAAGCTGAGAACTGGGCCCTTATTGGGTTTTTTCGTGCTAAAATGTTCTAATTTGTTTATGGTCCCTCTCCCCATGCGAGAATACGTCACGTTGACAAGTTTACTTTCCCCCCCGGATAGCCTAGCTCACGCTAAATGGCTAACGTAGGCCTAAACCGGAGGAATAAACAGGAAGGTTATGATAAAGGGTATGGACTACAACATCACCATGGAAACAGGTGCCGCGCGAGTGAAATCGGCAGTTTTGGAAGGACAACGACACGGTAGATGGATACACAGCCTGTACAAAGTGCAACCAGGTGAGGCCTACTTGGTTTGGATAATTCAGTTCATTAACAGTTGATTAGACCATACTCAGTCCATATAAAGTGTAAATCGGTGCGTCTGGTAAAAGTTTGAGAAGCCTACACAATAAACGGAGCCTATTTTTGCAGCCTATATTCGATCCCGGGAATGGTTTATTTAAGTTCTGATTAGACCTATTTAATTATCTAAACAATATTGAATGTAAAGGTAGTAGTTTATTATGTTGGCTATAGTACCCCCTGTATATAGCCTCCACATTGACTCTGTACCGGTACCCCCCTGTATATAGCACCGCTATTGTTATTTACTGCTGCTTTTTAGTCGTTTATTCTCTTACTTTTTTTAAAGGAAATGTTTTCTTAAAACTACATTGTTGGTTAATAAGGGCTTGTAAGTAAGCATTTCACTGTTGTATTCGGCGCATGTGACAAATAACATTTGATTTGATTATTAGGTAAGTAGAAGGGTCTTTCTCAATACGATTTGACTCGTTGCATTTTGGAAAATAAAAATATATCTTAAATCATGGCATGGTTTCCTTTTGGGGCGGCAGGGTAGCCTAGTGGTTAGAGCGTTGGACTAGTAACTGAAAGGTTGCAAGTTCAAATCCCAGAGCTGACAAGGTACAAATCTGTCGTTCTGCCCCTGAACAAGGCAGTTAACCCACTGTTCCCTGGTAGGCCGTCATTGAAAATAAGAATTTGTTCTTAACTGACTTGCCTAGTTAAATAAAGGTAAAATAAATAAAAATGGTTTCCTTTTATCCTAATGTTGAATAGACATGCAGAAAACAGTATAATTCATGCAGGGAATCGCCTACTACTCTGGAGTCATAAAAACACTTAAATAAATGTATCTTATTTTGGCGGGTAAAGGATCGGCTCTCGGGAACAATTCTATGCGGCCGGTGTCGATTTGCGGAGAGTGTGTGTGTGTGTGTGTGTGTGTTTGTTTTATCCATTAGCACCAGTTTTTCTAGTCTATAACCTTTCCTCTCATTCAATCCCTGGGCTTCTGGACATGATCCCTGAACAACAAGACGCCTCATTCTCTGTAGATAGTGTCATGACTATTATCCATCTCCATGAATAACCATTCATTACCATCGCATAATATTCACTTCCTTTTATTATAAATATTAGTTGGGTCATTTAGAAAATGACTTTGGTCTTGGGTACAGTAAATACAGCCACCTCCAGTGTGTGGGACACACCCAGAGGGTAAATGATGAGAGACAGAGAGACAGAGAGAGAGTGTGGGACACGTCCAGAGGGTAAATGATGAGAGACAGAGAGAGTGTGGGACACATCCAGAGGGTAAATGATGAGAGACAGAGAGAGTGTGTCGGACACATCCAGAGGGTAAATGATGAGAGACAGAGAGAGTGTGGGACACGTCCAGAGGGTAAATGATGAGAGACAGAGAGAGTGTGTGGGACACATCCAGAGGGTAAATGATGAGAGACAGAGAGAGAGAGAGTGTGGGACACATCCAGAGGGTAAATGATGAGAGACAGAGAGAGTGTGTGGGACACATCCAGAGGGTAAATGATGAGAGACAGAGAGAGTGTGTGGGACACATCCAGAGGGTAAATGATGAGAGACAGAGAGAGTGTGTCGGACACATCCAGATGGTAAATGATGAGAGACAGAGAGACAGAGAGAGAGTGTGGGACACACCCAGAGGGTAAATGATGAGAGACAGAGAGACAGAGAGAGAGTGTGGGACACGTCCAGAGGGTAAATGATGAGAGACAGAGAGAGTGTGGGACACATCCAGAGGGTAAATGATGAGAGACAGAGAGAGTGTGTCGGACACATCCAGAGGGTAAATGATGAGAGACAGAGAGAGTGTGGGACACGTCCAGAGGGTAAATGATGAGAGACAGAGAGAGAGAGAGTGTGGGACACATCCAGAGGGTAAATGATGAGAGACAGAGAGAGTGTGTGGGACACATCCAGAGGGTAAATGATGAGAGACAGAGAGAGTGTGTGGGACACATCCAGAGGGTAAATGATGAGAGACAGAGAGAGTGTGTCGGACACATCCAGAGGGTAAATGATGAGAGACAGAGAGACAGAGAGAGAGTGTGGGACACGTCCAGAGGGTAAATGATGAGAGAGAGAGAGAGACAGAGAGAGAGTGTGGGACACATCCAGAGGGTAAATGATGAGAGACAGAGAGAGTGTGGGACACATCCAGAGGGTAAATGATGAGAGACAGAGAGAGTGTGTCGGACACATCCAGAGGGTAAATGATGAGAGACAGAGAGAGTGTGGGACACGTCCAGAGGGTAAATGATGAGAGACAGAGAGAGAGAGAGTGTGGGACACATCCAGAGGGTAAATGATGAGAGACAGAGAGAGTGTGTGGGACACATCCAGAGGGTAAATGATGAGAGACAGAGAGAGTGTGTGGGACACATCCAGAGGGTAAATGATGAGAGACAGAGAGAGTGTGTCGGACACATCCAGAGGGTAAATGATGAGACAGAGAGACAGAGAGAGTGTGTCGGACACATCCAGAGGGTAAATGATGAGACAGAGAGACAGAGAGAGAGTGTGGGACACATCCAGAGGGTAAATGATGAGAGACAGAGAGAGTGTGTCGGACACATCCAGATGGTAAATGATGAGAGACAGAGAGAGTGTGTCGGACACATCCAGAGGGTAAATGATGAGACAGAGAGACAGAGAGAGTGTGTCGGACACATCCAGAGGGTAAATGATGAGACAGAGAGACAGAGAGAGAGTGTGGGACACATCCAGAGGGTAAATGATGAGAGACAGAGAGAGTGTGTCGGACACATCCAGATGGTAAATGATGAGAGACAGAGACAGTGTGTGGGAAACATCCAGAGGGTAAATGATGAGAGACAGAGAGAGTGTGTCGGACACATCCAGAGGGTAAATGATGAGAGACAGAGAGACAGAGAGAGTGTGGGACACATCCAGAGGGTAAATGATGAGAGACAGAGAGAGTGTGTCGGACACATCCAGAGGGTAAATGATGAGAGACAGAGAGAGTGTGTCGGACACATCCAGAGGGTAAATGATGAGACAGAGAGACAGAGAGAGTGTGTGGGACACATCCAGAGGGTAAATGATGAGACAGAGAGACAGAGAGAGTGTGGGACACATCCAGAGGGTAAATGATGAGAGACAGAGAGAGTGTGTCGGACACATCCAGAGGGTAAATGATGAGAGACAGAGAGAGTGTGTCGGACACATCCAGAGGGTAAATGATGAGAGACAGAGAGAGAGTGTGGGAAACATCCAGAGGGTAAATGATGAGAGACAGAGAGAGTGTGTCGGACACATCCAGAGGATAAATGATGAGAGACAGAGAGAGTGTGTCGGACACATCCAGAGGGTAAATGATGAGACAGAGAGACAGAGAGAGTGTGTGGGACACATCCAGAGGGTAAATGATGAGACAGAGAGACAGAGAGAGTGTGGGACACATCCAGAGGGTAAATGATGAGAGACAGAGAGAGTGTGTCGGACACATCCAGAGGGTAAATGATGAGAGACAGAGAGAGAGTGTCGGACACATCCAGAGGGTAAATGATGAGAGACAGAGAGAGAGTGTCGGACACATCCAGAGGATAAATGATGAGAGACAGAGAGAGTGTGTCGGACACATCCAGAGGATAAATGATGAGAGACAGAGAGAGTGTGTCGGACACATCCAGAGGGTAAATGATGAGAGACAGAGACAGTGTGTGGGACACATCCAGAGGGTAAATGATGAGAAACATTGTCTGTCTGAACTTAACTATTCCCATGGCTCCACTCTTAAATTGATAGCTGCTACAACTGCTGCATTACTAGGACTTGTGTGTGTCCGTGTGTTTGTGTGTGTCCGTGTGTTTGAGTGTGTGTGTCCGTGTGTTTGTGTGTGTCCGTGTGTTTGTGTGTGTCCGTGTGTTTGAGTGTGTGTGTCCGTGTGTTTGTGTGTGTGTGTGTGTGTGTGTGTGTGTGTGTGTGTGTGTGTGTGTGTGTGTGTGTGTGTGTGTGTGTGTGTCCGTGTGTGTGTTTGAGTGTGTGTGTGTCCGTGTGTGTGTTTGAGTGTGTGTGTGTGTGTGTGTCCGTGTGTGTGTTTGAGTGTGTGTGTGTGTGTGTGTGTGTGTGTGTGTGTGTGTGTGTGTGTGTGTGTGTGTGTGTGCACGTTTTAAAGCAACGCTGGGAAGATGAAATGGTCTTGCTGCTCTTCATTTCACAAGTCTTGATTACTTGTTGTTTTTGTGAGCAACCCCCAACCCCCAGCCCCCAACCCCCAACCAACCTCTGGTGTGATGAGCTGCCAGAGAGAGTGTGTCGGACACATCCAGATGGTAAATGATGAGAGACAGAGAGACAGAGAGAGAGTGTGGGACACACCCAGAGGGTAAATGATGAGAGACAGAGAGACAGAGAGAGAGTGTGGGACACGTCCAGAGGGTAAATGATGAGAGACAGAGAGAGTGTGGGACACATCCAGAGGGTAAATGATGAGAGACAGAGAGAGTGTGTCGGACACATCCAGAGGGTAAATGATGAGAGACAGAGAGAGTGTGGGACACGTCCAGAGGGTAAATGATGAGAGACAGAGAGAGAGAGAGTGTGGGACACATCCAGAGGGTAAATGATGAGAGACAGAGAGAGTGTGTGGGACACATCCAGAGGGTAAATGATGAGAGACAGAGAGAGTGTGTGGGACACATCCAGAGGGTAAATGATGAGAGACAGAGAGAGTGTGTCGGACACATCCAGATGGTAAATGATGAGAGACAGAGAGACAGAGAGAGAGTGTGGGACACGTCCAGAGGGTAAATGATGAGAGAGAGAGAGAGACAGAGAGAGAGTGTGGGACACATCCAGAGGGTAAATGATGAGAGACAGAGAGAGTGTGGGACACATCCAGAGGGTAAATGATGAGAGACAGAGAGAGTGTGTCGGACACATCCAGAGGGTAAATGATGAGACAGAGAGACAGAGAGAGTGTGTCGGACACATCCAGAGGGTAAATGATGAGACAGAGAGACAGAGAGAGAGTGTGGGACACATCCAGAGGGTAAATGATGAGAGACAGAGAGAGTGTGTCGGACACATCCAGATGGTAAATGATGAGAGACAGAGACAGTGTGTGGGAAACATCCAGAGGGTAAATGATGAGAGACAGAGAGAGTGTGTCGGACACATCCAGAGGGTAAATGATGAGAGACAGAGAGACAGAGAGAGTGTGTGGGACACATCCAGAGGGTAAATGATGAGACAGAGAGACAGAGAGAGTGTGGGACACATCCAGAGGGTAAATGATGAGAGACAGAGAGAGTGTGTCGGACACATCCAGAGGGTAAATGATGAGAGACAGAGAGAGTGTGTCGGACACATCCAGAGGGTAAATGATGAGAGACAGAGAGAGAGTGTGGGAAACATCCAGAGGGTAAATGATGAGAGACAGAGAGAGTGTGTCGGACACATCCAGAGGATAAATGATGAGAGACAGAGAGAGTGTGTCGGACACATCCAGAGGGTAAATGATGAGACAGAGAGACAGAGAGAGTGTGTGGGACACATCCAGAGGGTAAATGATGAGACAGAGAGACAGAGAGAGTGTGGGACACATCCAGAGGGTAAATGATGAGAGACAGAGAGAGTGTGTCGGACACATCCAGAGGGTAAATGATGAGAGACAGAGAGAGTGTGTCGGACACATCCAGAGGGTAAATGATGAGAGACAGAGAGAGTGTGTCGGACACATCCAGAGGATAAATGATGAGAGACAGAGAGAGTGTGTCGGACACATCCAGAGGATAAATGATGAGAGACAGAGAGAGTGTGTCGGACACATCCAGAGGATAAATGATGAGAGACAGAGAGAGTGTGTCGGACACATCCAGAGGGTAAATGATGAGAGACAGAGACAGTGTGTGGGACACATCCAGAGGGTAAATGATGAGAAACATTGTCTGTCTGAACTTAACTATTCCCATGGCTCCACTCTTAAATTGATAGCTGCTACAACTGCTGCATTACTAGGACTTGTGTGTGTCCGTGTGTTTGTGTGTGTCCGTGTGTTTGAGTGTGTGTGTCCGTGTGTTTGTGTGTGTCCGTGTGTTTGTGTGTGTCCGTGTGTTTGAGTGTGTGTGTCCGTGTGTTTGTGTGTGTGTGTGTGTGTCCGTGTGTTTGAGTGTGTGTGTCCGTGTGTTTGAGTGTGTGTGTGTGTGTGTGTGTGTGTGTGTGTGTGTGTGTGTGTGTGTGTGTGTGTGTGTGTGTGTGTGTGTCCGTGTGTGTGTTTGAGTGTGTGTGTGTCCGTGTGTGTGTTTGAGTGTGTGTGTGTGTGTGTGTCCGTGTGTGTGTTTGAGTGTGTGTGTGTGTGTGTGTGTGTGTGTGTGTGTGTGTGTGTGTGTGTGTGTGTGTGTGTGTGTGTGCACGTTTTAAAGCAACGCTGGGAAGATGAAATGGTCTTGCTGCTCTTCATTTCACAAGTCTTGATTACTTGTTGTTTTTGTGAGCAACCCCCAACCCCCAGCCCCCAACCCCCAACCAACCTCTGGTGTGATGAGCTGCCCCCAACCCCCAACCAACCTCTGGTGTGATGAGCTGCCCCCAACCCCCAACCCCCAACCCCCAACCCCCAGCCCCCAACCCCCAGCCCCCAACCCCCAACCAACCTCTGGTGTGATGAGCTGCCCCCAACCCCCAACCCCCAGCCCCCAACCCCCAACCAACCTCTGGTGTGATGAGCTGCCCCCAACCCCCAACCCCCAGCCCCCAGCCCCCAACCCCCAGCCCCCAGCCAACCTCTGGTGTGATGAGCAACCCCCAGCCCCCAGCCCCCAACCAACCTCTAGTGTGATGAGCTGCCCCCAACCCCCAACCCCCAACCAACCTCTGGTGTGATGAGCAGCCCCCAACCCCCAACCAACCTCTGGTGTGATGAGCAGCTCCCAACCCCCAACCAACCTCTAGTGTGATGAGCAGCCCCCAACCCCCAACCAACCTCTGGTGTGATGAGCAGCCCCCAACCCCCAACCCCCAACCAACCTCTGGTGTGATGAGCAGCTCCCAACCCCCAACCAACCTCTGGTGTGATGAGCAGCCCCCAACCCCCAACCAACCTCTGGTGTGATGAGCAGCTCCCAACCCCCAACCAACCTCTGGTGTGATGAGCAACCCCCAACCCCCAACCAACCTCTGGTGTGATGAGCAGCCCCCAACCCCCAACCAACCTCTGGTGTGATGAGCAACCCCCAACCCCCAACCAACCTCTGGTGTGATGAGCAGCCCCCAACCCCCAACCAACCTCTGGTGTGATGAGCAGCTCCCAACCCCCAACCAACCTCTGGTGTGATGAGCAGCCCCCAACCCCCAACCAACCTCTGGTGTGATGAGCAGCCCCCAACCCCCAACCAACCTCTGGTGTGATGAGCAGCCCCCAACCCCCAACCAACCTCTGGTGTGATGAGCAGCCCCCAACCCCCAGCCCCCAACCCCAACCCCCAACCAACCTCTGGTGTGATGAGCAGCCCCCAACCCCCAACCAACCTCTGGTGTGATGAGCAGCTCCCAACCCCCAACCAACCTCTGGTGTGATGAGCAGCTCCCAACCCCCAACCAACCTCTGGTGTGATGAGCAGCCCCCAGCCCCCAACCAACCTCTGGTGTGATGAGCAGCTCCCAACCCCCAACCCCCAACCAACCTCTGGTGTGATGAGCAACCCCCAACCCCCCTCTGGTGTGATGAGCAACCCCCAACCCCCAACCAACCTCTGGTGTGATGAGCAACCCCCAACCCCCAACCAACCTCTGGTGTGATGAGCAGCCCCCAGCCCCCAACCAACCTCTGGTGTGATGAGCAGCCCCCAACCCCCAACCAACCTCTGGTGTGATGAGCAGCTCCCAACCCCCAACCAACCTCTAGTGTGATGAGCAGCTCCCAACCCCCAACCAACCTCTGGTGTGATGAGCAACCCCCAACCCCCAACCAACCTCTGGTGTGATGAGCAGCTCCCAACCCCCAACCAACCTCTGGTGTGATGAGCAGCCCCCAACCCCCAACCAACCTCTGGTGTGATGAGCAGCCCCCAACCCCCAACCAACCTCTGGTGTGATGAGCAGCCCCCAACCCCCAACCAACCTCTGGTGTGATGAGCAACCCCCAACCCCCAACCAACCTCTGGTGTGATGAGCAGCCCCCAACCCCAACCAACCTCTAGTGTGATGAGCAGCTCCAAACCCCCAACCAACCTCTGGTGTGATGAGCAACCCCCAACCAACCTCTGGTGTGATGAGCAGCCCCCAACCCCAACCAACCTCTAGTGTGATGAGCAGCCCCCAACCCCCAAACAACCGCTAGTGTGATGAGCAGCCCCCAACCCCCAACCAACCTCTGGTGTGATGAGCACCCCCCAACCCCCAACCAACCTCTGGTGTGATGAGCAACCCCCAACCCCCAACCAACCTCTGGTGTGATGAGCAGCCCCCAACCCCCAACCAACCGCTAGTGTGATGAGCAGCCCCCAACCAACCTCTGGTGTGATGAGCAGCCCCCAACCCCCAACCCCCAACCAACCTCTGGTGTGATGAGCAGCTCCCAACCCCCAACCAACCTCTGGTGTGATGAGCAACCCCAAACCAACCTCTGGTGTGATGAGCAGCCCCCAACCCCCAACCAACCTCTGGTGTGATGAGCAGCCCCCAACCCCCAACCCCCAACCAACCTCTGGTGTGATGAGCAGCCCCCAACCCCAACCAACCTCTGGTGTGATGAGCAGCCCCCAACCCCCAACCAACCTCTGGTGTGATGAGCAACCCCCAACCCCCAACCAACCTCTGGTGTGATGAGCAGCCCCCAACCCCCAACCAACCTCTGGTGTGATGAGCAATCCCCAACCCCCAACCAACCTCTGGTGTGATGAGCAGCCCCCAACCCCCAACCAACCTCTGGTGTGATGAGCAGCCCCCAACCCCCAACCAACCTCTGGTGTGATGAGCAGCCCCCAACCCCCAACCAACCTCTGGTGTGATGAGCAGCCCCCAGCCCCCAACCAACCTCTGGTGTGATGAGCTGCCCCCAACCCCCAACCAACCTCTGGTGTGATGAGCTGCCCCCAACCCCCAACCAACCTCTGGTGTGATGAGCAGCTCCCAACCCCCAACCAACCTCTGGTGTGATGAGCAGCTCCCAACCCCCAACCAACCTCTGGTGTGATGAGCAGCCCCCAACCCCCAACCAACCTCTGGTGTGATGAGCAGCCCCCAGCTCCCAACCAACCTCTGGTGTGATGAGCAGCTCCCAACCCCCAACCAACCTCTGGTGTGATGAGCAGCTCCCAACCCCCAACCAACCTCTGGTGTGATGAGCAGCCCCCAACCCCCAACCAACCTCTGGTGTGATGAGCAGCCCCCAGCTCCCAACCAACCTCTGGTGTGATGAGCAGCTCCCAACCCCCAACCAACCTCTGGTGTGATGAGCAGCTCCCAACCCCCAACCCTCAACCAACCTCTGGTGTGATGAGCAGCCCCCAACCCCCAACCAACATCTGGTGTGATGAGCAGCTCCCAACCCCCAACCCTCAACCAACCTCTGGTGTGATGAGCAGCTCCCAGCCCCCAACCAACCTCTGGTGTGATGAGCAACCCCCAGCCCCCAACCAACCTCTGGTGTGATGAGCAGCTCCCAACCCCCAACCAACCTCTGGTGTGATGAGCAACCCCCAGCCCCCAACCAACCTCTGGTGTGATGAGCAGCTCCCAACCCCCAACCAACCTCTGGTGTGATGAGCAACCCCCAACCCCCAACCAACCTCTGGTGTGATGAGCAGCTCCCAGCCCCCAACCAACCTCTGGTGTGATGAGCAGCTCCCAACCCCCAACCAACCTCTGGTGTGATGAGCAGCTCCCAACCCCCAACCCTCAACCAACCTCTGGTGTGATGAGCAGCCCCCAACCCCCAACCAACATCTGGTGTGATGAGCAGCTCCCAACCCCCAACCCTCAACCAACCTCTGGTGTGATGAGCAGCTCCCAGCCCCCAACCAACCTCTGGTGTGATGAGCAACCCCCAGCCCCCAACCAACCTCTGGTGTGATGAGCAGCTCCCAACCCCCAACCAACCTCTGGTGTGATGAGCAACCCCCAGCCCCCAACCAACCTCTGGTGTGATGAGCAGCTCCCAACCCCCAACCAACCTCTGGTGTGATGAGCAACCCCCAACCCCCAACCAACCTCTGGTGTGATGAGCAGCTCCCAGCCCCCAACCAACCTCTGGTGTGATGAGCAGCTCCCAACCCCCAACCAACCTCTGGTGTGATGAGCAACCCCCAACCCCCAACCAACCTCTGGTGTGATGAGCAGCTCCCAGCCCCCAACCAACCTCTGGTGTGATGAGCAACCCCCAACCCCCAACCAACCTCTGGTGTGATGAGCAGCCCCCAACCCCCAACCAACCTCTGGTGTGATGAGCAGTAGTGATGTTAAGCATCTTACAGTCATTGGGAATGAAATAGATTTACAGTAGTCAGTAGTGATGTCAGACCTGTCAACCAGAGAGACGTCACTATGGGTGTGATGTATAATGGGTTTGTTACTAGCTCCTAACAGTGCAGTATAATGGGTATGTTACTAGCTCCTAACAGGGCAGTATAATGGGTATGTTACTAGCTCCTAACAGGGCAGTATAATGGGTATGTTACTAGCTCCTAACAGTGCAGTATAATGGGTATGTTACTAGCTCCTAACAGGGCAGTATAATGGGTATGTTACTAGCTCCTAACAGGGCAGTATAATGGGTATGTTACTAGCTCCTAACAGTGCAGTATAATGGGTATGTTACTAGCTCCTAACAGTATAATGGGTATGTTACTAGCTCCTAACAGGGCAGTATAATGGGTTTGTTACTAGCTCCTAACAGTATAATGGGTATGTTACTAGCTCCTAACAGTATAATGGGTGTGTTACTAGCTCCTAACAGTGCAGTATAATGGGTATGTTACTAGCTCCTAACAGTATAATGGGTATGTTACTAGCTCCTAACAGTATAATGGGTATGTTACTAGCTCCTAACAGTATAATGGGTATGTTACTAGCTCCTAACAGTATAATGGGTATGTTACTAGCTCCTAACAGGGCAGTATAATGGGTTTGTTACTAGCTCCTAACAGGGCAGTATAATGGGTATGTTACTAGCTCCTAACAGGGCAGTATAATGGGTATGTTACTAGCTCCTAACAGGGCAGTATAATGGGTATGTTACTAGCTCCTAACAGTATAATGGGTATGTTACTAGCTCCTAACAGTATAATGGGTATGTTACTAGCTCCTAACAGGGCAGTATAATGGGTATGTTACTAGCTCCTAACAGGGCAGTATAATGGGTATGTTACTAGCTCCTAACAGTGCAGTATAATGGGTATGTTACTAGCTCCTAACAGGGCAGTATAATGGGTATGTTACTAGCTCCTAACAGTGCAGTATAATGGGTGTGTTACTAGCTCCTAACAGGGCAGTATAATGGGTTTGTTACTAGCTCCTAACATTGCAGTATAATGGGTTTGTTACTAGCTCCTAACAGTATAATGGGTATGTTACTAGCTCCTAACAGTATAATGGGTATGCTATTAGCTCCTAACAAGGCAGTATAATGGGTATGTTACTAGCTCCTAACAGTATAATGGGTATGTTACTAGCTCCTAACAGTATAATGGGTATGTTACTAGCTCCTAACAGTATAATGGGTATGTTACTAGCTCCTAACAGTATAATGGGTATGTTACTAGCTCCTAACAAGGCAGTATAATGGGTATGTTACTAGCTCCTAACAGGGCAGTATAATGGGTTTGTTACTAGCTCCTAACAAGGCAGTATAATGGGTATGTTACTAGCTCCTAACAGGGCAGTATAATGGGTATGTTACTAGCTCCTAACAGTATAACGGGTATGTTACTAGCTCCTAACAAGGCAGTATAATGGGTATGTTACTAGCTCCTAACAGTATAATGGGTATGTTACTAGCTCTAACAGTATAATGGGTATGTTACTAGCTCCTAACAGGGCAGTATAATGGGTATGTTACTAGCTCCTAACAGGGCAGTATAATGGGTTTGTTACTAGCTCCTAACAGTATAATGGGTATGTTACTAGCTCCTAACAGTATAATGGGTATGTTACTAGCTCCTAACAAGGCAGTATAATGGGTATGTTACTAGCTCCTAACAGTATAATGGGTATGTTACTAGCTCCTAACAGTATAATGGGTATGTTACTAGCTCCTAACAGTATAATGGGTATGTTACTAGCTCCTAACAGTATAATGGGTATGTTACTAGCTCCTAACAAGGCAGTATAATGGGTATGTTACTAGCTCCTAACAGGGCAGTATAATGGGTTTGTTACTAGCTCCTAACAAGGCAGTATAATGGGTATGTTACTAGCTCCTAACAGGGCAGTATAATGGGTATGTTACTAGCTCCTAACAAGGCAGTATAATGGGTATGTTACTAGCTCCTAACAAGGCAGTATAATGGGTATGTTACTAGCTCCTAACAAGGCAGTATAATGGGTTTGTTACTAGCTCCTAACAAGGCAGTATAATGGGTATGTTACTAGCTCCTAACAGTATAATGGGTATGTTACTAGCTCTAACAGTATAATGGGTATGTTACTAGCTCCTAACAGGGCAGTATAATGGGTATGTTACTAGCTCCTAACAGTATAATGGGTATGTTACTAGCTCCTAAAAGTATAATGGGTATGTTACTAGCTCCTAACAGTATAATGGGTATGTTACTAGCTCCTAAAAGTATAATGGGTATGTTACTAGCTCCTAACAGGGCAGTATAATGGGTATGTTACTAGCTCCTAACAGGGCAGTATAATGGGTATGTTACTAGCTCCTAACAGTGCAGTATAATGGGTATGTTACTAGCTCCTAACAGGGCAGTATAATGGGTATGTTACTAGCTCCTAACAGGGCAGTATAATGGGTATGTTACTAGCTCCTAACAGTGCAGTATAATGGGTATGTTACTAGCTCCTAACAGTATAATGGGTATGTTACTAGCTCCTAACAGGGCAGTATAATGGGTTTGTTACTAGCTCCTAACAGTATAATGGGTATGTTACTAGCTCCTAACAGTATAATGGGTGTGTTACTAGCTCCTAACAGTGCAGTATAATGGGTATGTTACTAGCTCCTAACAGTATAATGGGTATGTTACTAGCTCCTAACAGTATAATGGGTATGTTACTAGCTCCTAACAGTATAATGGGTATGTTACTAGCTCCTAACAGTATAATGGGTATGTTACTAGCTCCTAACAGGGCAGTATAATGGGTTTGTTACTAGCTCCTAACAGGGCAGTATAATGGGTATGTTACTAGCTCCTAACAGGGCAGTATAATGGGTATGTTACTAGCTCCTAACAGGGCAGTATAATGGGTATGTTACTAGCTCCTAACAGTATAATGGGTATGTTACTAGCTCCTAACAGTATAATGGGTATGTTACTAGCTCCTAACAGGGCAGTATAATGGGTATGTTACTAGCTCCTAACAGGGCAGTATAATGGGTATGTTACTAGCTCCTAACAGTGCAGTATAATGGGTATGTTACTAGCTCCTAACAGGGCAGTATAATGGGTATGTTACTAGCTCCTAACAGTGCAGTATAATGGGTGTGTTACTAGCTCCTAACAGGGCAGTATAATGGGTTTGTTACTAGCTCCTAACATTGCAGTATAATGGGTTTGTTACTAGCTCCTAACAGTATAATGGGTATGTTACTAGCTCCTAACAGTATAATGGGTATGCTATTAGCTCCTAACAAGGCAGTATAATGGGTATGTTACTAGCTCCTAACAGTATAATGGGTATGTTACTAGCTCCTAACAGTATAATGGGTATGTTACTAGCTCCTAACAGTATAATGGGTATGTTACTAGCTCCTAACAGTATAATGGGTATGTTACTAGCTCCTAACAAGGCAGTATAATGGGTATGTTACTAGCTCCTAACAGGGCAGTATAATGGGTTTGTTACTAGCTCCTAACAAGGCAGTATAATGGGTATGTTACTAGCTCCTAACAGGGCAGTATAATGGGTATGTTACTAGCTCCTAACAGTATAACGGGTATGTTACTAGCTCCTAACAAGGCAGTATAATGGGTATGTTACTAGCTCCTAACAGTATAATGGGTATGTTACTAGCTCTAACAGTATAATGGGTATGTTACTAGCTCCTAACAGGGCAGTATAATGGGTATGTTACTAGCTCCTAACAGGGCAGTATAATGGGTTTGTTACTAGCTCCTAACAGTATAATGGGTATGTTACTAGCTCCTAACAGTATAATGGGTATGTTACTAGCTCCTAACAAGGCAGTATAATGGGTATGTTACTAGCTCCTAACAGTATAATGGGTATGTTACTAGCTCCTAACAGTATAATGGGTATGTTACTAGCTCCTAACAGTATAATGGGTATGTTACTAGCTCCTAACAGTATAATGGGTATGTTACTAGCTCCTAACAAGGCAGTATAATGGGTATGTTACTAGCTCCTAACAGGGCAGTATAATGGGTTTGTTACTAGCTCCTAACAAGGCAGTATAATGGGTATGTTACTAGCTCCTAACAGGGCAGTATAATGGGTATGTTACTAGCTCCTAACAAGGCAGTATAATGGGTATGTTACTAGCTCCTAACAAGGCAGTATAATGGGTATGTTACTAGCTCCTAACAAGGCAGTATAATGGGTTTGTTACTAGCTCCTAACAAGGCAGTATAATGGGTATGTTACTAGCTCCTAACAGTATAATGGGTATGTTACTAGCTCTAACAGTATAATGGGTATGTTACTAGCTCCTAACAGGGCAGTATAATGGGTATGTTACTAGCTCCTAACAGTATAATGGGTATGTTACTAGCTCCTAAAAGTATAATGGGTATGTTACTAGCTCCTAACAGTATAATGGGTATGTTACTAGCTCCTAAAAGTATAATGGGTATGTTACTAGCTCCTAACAGGGCAGTATAATGGGTATGTTACTAGCTCCTAACAGGGCAGTATAATGGGTATGTTACTAGCTCCTAACAGGGCAGTATAATGGGTATGTTACTAGCTCCTAACAGTATAATGGCTATGTTACTAGCTCCTAACAGTGTAATGGGTTTGTTACTAGCTCCTAACAGTATAATGGGTATGTTACTAGCTCCTAACAGGGCAGTATAATGGGTATGTTACTAGCTCCTAACAGTATAATGGGTATGTTACTAGCTCCTAACAGGGCAGTATAATGGGTATGTTACTAGCTCCTAACAGGGCAGTATAATGGGTATGTTACTAGCTCCTAACAGGGCAGTATAATGGGTATGTTACTAGCTCCTAACAGGGCAGTATAATGGGTATGTTACTAGCTCCTAACAGTGCAGTATAATGGGTATGTTACTAGCTCCTAACAGGGCAGTATAATGGGTATGTTACTAGCTCCTAACAGGGCAGTATAATGGGTGTGTTACTAGCTCCTAACAGTATAATGGGTATGTTACTAGCTCCTAACAGGGCAGTATAATGGGTATGTTACTAGCTCCTAACAGGGCAGTATAATGGGTATGTTACTAGCTCCTAACAGTATAATGGGTATGTTACTAGCTCCTAACAGTGCAGTATAATGGGTATGTTACTAGCTCCTAACAGTATAATGGGTATGTTACTAGCTCCTAACAGGGCAGTATAATGGGTTTGTTACTAGCTCCTAACAGTGCAGTATAATGGGTATGTTACTAGCTCCTAACAGTATAATGGGTATGTTACTAGCTCCTAACAGTGCAGTATAATGGGTATGTTACTAGCTCCTAACAGGGCAGTATAATGGGTGTGTTACTAGCTCCTAACAGTATAATGGGTATGTTACTAGCTCCTAACAGTGCAGTATAATGGGTATGTTACTAGCTCCTAACAGGGCAGTATAATGGGTATGTTACTAGCTCCTAACAGGGCAGTATAATGGGTATGTTACTAGCTCCTAACAGGGCAGTATAATGGGTATGTTACTAGCTCCTAACAGGGCAGTATAATGGGTATGTTACTAGCTCCTAACAGTGCAGTATAATGGGTATGTTACTAGCTCCTAACAGGGCAGTATAATGGGTATGTTACTAGCTCCTAACAGGGCAGTATAATGGGTGTGTTACTAGCTCCTAACAGTATAATGGGTATGTTACTAGCTCCTAACAGGGCAGTATAATGGGTATGTTACTAGCTCCTAACAGGGCAGTATAATGGGTATGTTACTAGCTCCTAACAGTATAATGGGTATGTTACTAGCTCCTAACAGTGCAGTATAATGGGTATGTTACTAGCTCCTAACAGTATAATGGGTATGTTACTAGCTCCTAACAGGGCAGTATAATGGGTTTGTTACTAGCTCCTAACAGTGCAGTATAATGGGTATGTTACTAGCTCCTAACAGTATAATGGGTATGTTACTAGCTCCTAACAGTGCAGTATAATGGGTATGTTACTAGCTCCTAACAGGGCAGTATAATGGGTATGTTACTAGCTCCTAACAGGGCAGTATAATGGGTATGTTACTAGCTCCTAACAGGGCAGTATAATGGGTGTGTTACTAGCTCCTAACAGGGCAGTATAATGGGTTTGTTACTAGCTCCTAACAGTATAATGGGTATGTTACTAGCTCCTAACAGTATAATGGGTTATACATAAAAGTATTTTGTTACTAGCTCCTAACAGTGCAGTATAATGTCAAACAAGTACACAAATAATAATAAAAAACTAGAAACAAGAAATCACGACTGTCAGAACGAATCCAATTAACAACCCAAATAACACTGTAATCCAAATACAATCTATGCGTATCTTCACTGAGTGTACAAAACATTAAAGGGGAACTTCACCCTGGGGGAATCTGGGCTTGTTTTCATCATTTCTGAGGCATTTCTGGGACCGTTTGATGTGTTTCACACATTATTGCCCAGTAGGAAGGGAGGTCAGCCGCTTCACACACTGAATGATACACCCTGTGATGGCTTCCGGTCTATTGATACGGGGCAAGATCTCAAAATAAATGTAGTCCTGCTTTGTGGCATTTCGCAAAGGCTCTATGTGATACTGATCACACTATAAGGCTCTATGTTATACTGATCACACTATAAGGCTCTATGTTAAACTGATCACACTATAAGGCTCTATGTTATACTGATCACACTATAAGGCTCTATGTTATACTGATCACACTATAAGGCTCTATGTTATACTGATCACACTATAAGGCTCTATGTTATACTGATCACACTATAAGGCTCTATGTTATACTGATCACACTATAAGGCTCTATGTTATACTGATCACACTAGAAGGCTCTATGTGATACTGATCACACTATAAGGCTCTATGTGATACTGATCACACTATAAGGCTCTATGTTATACTGATCACACTATAAGGCTCTATGTTATACTGATCACACTATAAGGCTCTATGTTATACTGATCACACTATAAGGCTCTATGTTATACTGATCACACTATAAGGCTCTATGTTATACTGATCACACTATAAGGCTCTATGTTATACTGATCACACTATAAGGCTCTATGTTAAACTGATCACACTATAAGGCTCTATGTTATACTGATCACACTATAAGGCTCTATGTTATACTGATCACACTATAAGGCTCTATGTTATACTGATCACACTATAAGGCTCTATGTTATACTGATCACACTATAAGGCTCTATGTTATACTGATCACACTATAAGGCTCTATGTTATACTGATCACACTATAAGGCTCTATGTTAAACTGATCACACTATAAGGCTCTATGTTATACTGATCACACTATAAGGCTCTATGTTATACTGATCACACTATAAGGCTCTATGTTATACTGATCACACTATAAGGCTCTATGTTATACTGATCACACTATAAGGCTCTATGTTATACTGATCACACTATAAGGCTCTATGTTATACTGATCACACTATAAGGCTCTATGTTAAACTGATCACACTATAAGGCTCTATGTTATACTGATCACACTATAAGGCTCTATGTTATACTGATCACACTAAGGCTCTATGTTATACTGATCACACTATAAGGCTCTATGTTATACTGATCACACTAGAAGGCTCTATGTGATACTGATCACACTATAAGGCTCTATGTTATACTGATCACACTATAAGGCTCTATGTTAAACTGATCACACTATAAGGCTCTATGTTATACTGATCACACTATAAGGCTCTATGTTATACTGATCACACTATAAGGCTCTATGTTATACTGATCACACTATAAGGCTCTATGTTATACTGATCACACTAGAAGGCTCTATGTGATACTGATCACACTATAAGGCTCTATGTTATACTGATCACACTATAAGGCTCTACTGATCACACTATAAGGCTCTATGCTATACTGATCACACTATAAGGCTCTATGTGAGACTGATCACACTATAAGGCTCTATGTGATACTGATCACACTATAAGGCTCTATGTTATACTGATCACACTATAAGGCTCTATGTTATACTGATCACACTATACGTTTTTGTGGGTGTAGATATGATTGTCCTTCTTCGATAGAGCGATGTGTTTCAGCGATGTTCCTATCCACGGCTCCCATTGCTAAATATACCACCACACACATTAGCTTCAGTCTCTCAAAGGTCAGTCTCTCTCAGGTCAGGCTATCTAGCTGACAGCCCTGTGTCTCAAATTCAGGTCAGGCTATCTAGCTGCCAGCCCTGTGTCTCAAACTCAGGTCAGGCTATCTAGCTGACAGCCCTGTGTCTCAAACTCAGGTCAGGCTATCTAGCTGGAAACCCTGTGTCTCATACTCAGGTCAGGCTATCTAGCTGCCAGCCCTGTGTCTCAAACTCAGGTCAGGCTATCTAGCTGGAAACCCTGTGTCTCATACTCAGGTCAGGCTATCTAGCTGCCAGCCCTGTGTCTCAAACTCAGGTCAGGCTATCTAGCTGACAGCCCTGTGTCTCAAATTCAGGTCAGGCTATCTAGCTGACAGCCCTGTGTCTCAAACTCAGGTCAGGCTATCTAGCTGCCAGCCCTGTGTCTCAAGGTCAGGCTATCTAGCTGGAAACCCTGTGTCTCAAGGTCAGGCTATCTAGCTGGAAACCCTGTGTCTCAAACTCAGGTCAGGCTATCTAGCTGACAGCCCTGTGTCTCAAACTCAGGTCAGGCTATCTAGCTGGAAACCCTGTGTCTCAAACTCAGGTCAGGCTATCTAGTTGGAAACCCTGTGTCTCAAACTCAGGTCAGAATACCAAGTTGACAGTAAATGCTAGAGTGGGGAAATCAGACTAGAAGAACAT